>NW_007732227.1:4530-5473 GCF_000696425.1 Galeopterus variegatus | reverse complement strand
AATTGAAACCTTTGTGGATCCTGAAAAATCCTGCATGTGTATTAAACTTAATGCATTATATTAGCTTGGAGTTGCATAAAATGATACGACTATAATTGGAGAGCAATAGAATGAAATGTTAACTAAAAATAAATAAACAAATAAAAGTGAACATTTTTGCCTACCTCTTGTTAACTTCCATATGATGAAATGCAACAAAGGATTACATTTATTTCTAAGAAAGCCTCCACAGGGCAGCTTGTATTGGGACTGACAAGGCACTGAAACTAAGCAGCAGCCACCTAATAGATATGGCCTTGAATTAATCAGCTGCTTAAACATTGATTTTCCAGCAGGCTCATGAAACAGAAAATTTAACTTCACACAATAGTTTCAAACCCTTAAGTACCAAATGGTATATTACTGTAATCCCTGTGTTTAAAATACCTATGGCACAAAAGGATTTATTAAATCATACAGTTTTCCATGACTGGAATGCTTATCTGGAATCCTGATTTGCATTTTGCAAGAAGTCAACCACAACAATGAAACAATTAATACTACTACTAATAAATCCACAGTTCTCATAAATTTTTTAATAAACCAAACAGTGCTTTATTTTGTTGACATTATCTTCTCTGTTGAGAACAGTGATAATGCTCAGAATATTCATATTTTGATTTACTCAATTAGTGGGACATGAAAAAAGAAGAGGACCTGTGGAGATGAAGCACTATAAACAGCAAGGAAGGAAAAGTGTATTTTATAGTTTATCAGGATCTTAGCTCAGGAACCTCAGTTCTCTTGTATTTTCTTCATCAGTGTAAAACATTAAGGAAAGCACAGTATTTGTAATCCCTAACTTATATGATCATTTCCCAGTAGTGTGTACATGTTCCCTAACTACCTGATACTGGTCTTGTGGTTCCTATAGCCCCTTGTGCATACTTGAATTATGTACAGT
>NW_007732227.1:0-2813 GCF_000696425.1 Galeopterus variegatus | reverse complement strand
AGATCAATCTAGTCCTCTTTTTTTGTAAATTTCATTATATCAGCTCATCACATCTTAAGTTTATCTTCTTGTCATTTTATCATAATTTTGACACTGAAATATTTAGTATCTAAATAGCTAAGTCTATCAAACTTTTCTAAATAGCTAAGTCTATCAAATTTTATCTTTGGTTTAGAGAGGCTATTTTTAAAGGCCATTTTTTTTTTCTATTCTGTGGTGTAAAAAATGCTAACATTTTTGTGCTGTTTTGTTTTTAATATATTCATTTTGAGTTAATTAACTCTTCAGCTCTTCAGTAATTCATTTGGTGTAAGAACTAAGGTAGGCATCTCAAAATATTTTAACCCGTTCCAAATAATTGACCAGTTATTGTTGTGAGAACATTTGCACATTTTTTGAAAGATCAAAATTTCTTTACTGATTTGAAATGTTATCCTTTATTATATCACACATACACGCATACACATTTGGGTTTAAGCAATCCATAGAAAATCTAATACTAAATCTTCTGGAAGATCTAAACTAGCAATCAGCTAATGTAGAAGAAGTCCTCACCATTTACTAGGAAAGGTTTCTTAAGGTCAAGGTAAGTAATTAAGAAGCACAAGGAAGGGAGATGCCTGTTATGACTGCAAGGAGGATACTTCCCCTCTCAGCATAAGAAAGTCTCTGAAGACAGGACCAGGATCCTTTGGTCTGCTGAAAAAGAATTCTTAATATTAGGCAAGAAGATAAATTTAAAACACTGGCCAAAAAGATTAATAAATGAAGATATTTTCTGTGTGCTTCATATTTTATATAAAAACTAAATTTTTGTGATATGATTTATTATTAAGCATTGATATATTAAACATAAAAAAAGGATTACTTCAGGTCCTAATGTTAGGATAATATTAATATGTTCTTTAGAAACTATTTCAAAAATGCAAATAAAGCATATCATCTCAGAATTTCATTTCATGTATAATCTTGTCAATTCAAGCAGCCACTTAGGGCCAAATTTAGTCATTCATCTTGTAGTTTAAGTCATCACAATCTCTCAGTTTCTGGAAAAATATATGCAGTAGCAAATTCAGAATATCAAGCCCTGTACATGATTTGGAGGCAAAGAGCTATTCATGCAAATGAGTAGTCACTGACGCCCACATGAAAAATACGTTGCAGAAGGCCATTTCCTTCTGACCTTCTCCATCATATGACCAATGTATCTAGTCTTACAGAAAACCACTTCTATTACCTGTTGAGTTAAAGATGAACACCATCTGCCAATGCCAGTTGACAAAGTCAAGTTGAATGGCCTTGTGATCTAAATTTAATGAACTGCTAAAATATTCATGTCAAGATTTTCCTGGTCCATAACCTCTTTCCTGTCTGACTTGATAGCCAACATTCTTTCCAAGAAGTCACTGTAATTTGGAAAATAGATTTATATTCCCAGACTCATTACTGGCAACATCTGTAGTTAATTTTGACATCCCAAGTGACAGTGGCACGAGCAAACACCTCATTAATGCCCATTACAAAAGCCACAGATTCTGCTTCATTTGTTTGTTACTTCTAACCTAGATTAACTGTAGATGCTCCCTGTAAACTTTCCAAATCCGAGGTCTCAGCTGATATAGAGGACAAGGCAAGCTTTGTCCGAAAGCTCTATTTGTTTCCTGTAATCCAATAATTGTCATTACTCACTATGTAGTTAACGTTAAGACTTATTTTCCCTCTTTGAGTTTGGGCTCCCTTCCTGTTGACTCTTTATACACTTCCTTTGTCATTTCTAAAATGGTCCCTTTGCAATTAAGTAACTTTTGTGGATAAATAAAATATCAGTTATAGAGCATAATATGCTCAGTGCAGAGTGTAACCAATACAATTATCACAAGTGAATGATCAGGCTATGAAGCACAGATCCTCAGCCACATAATTGCATATCATAGGCATATGTTTATTTGAACCAAATGAGAGTTGCTATTTTGTAGGCCACAAATGAATAAAGATTGTCAATTTTATGACGCAACTTAAAAAATATGTATATCCTAACATATATATACACACACATGCACATATAAATACACATGATTTAATGGCGTGTGTAATAAGACAAGAAAGCCCACAAATTTGTAAAGCACACAGTATCCAGATACTAGCCCAAACAATAGAAATTTAAATCATGGCTTTTTTGAGTCTCCCTGTGACAAATGTCCACAAAGAACATTTTCTAAGCAGATTATTTTGCCCTTCACTTGTCGATAAGCTTTGCTAGTAGCATAGCTAAACATTTTTTGGTGTCTGTAATGAAACCCCTTGTTCAAATGGAATTTATGCTACACCCTAACCTATGAAATGGATAAAAATGGACATACTNTTCTTATGTCCTTGTTCATACACCTCTATTAACCTCTCCAATCATTTTATTAATATCAATTTCTAGAAGTAAAATTAGTCAAAAACTTATACCTACTTTTAAGACAAGTTTGATTTTCTTCTCCACAAACTGTACCCTTTACTCTTGAAGGCCACGCTAACTCGATTCCACCTGAAGTTGCAGTGTTATCCTGATATTCACTTTCAGTAGTTCATTGAAACTAACTTATCCTGAAGTTCCTGTTATGAGTCATTCTCTATCAAAGGTACTGAGGTAGTTACAAAGAAAAATAATCCACAGTGCCCCTCCTTTGAGCAAGAGTAACTTAGTCAGCGAGACAAATAGGAGGACAAGTAATTACAATTTGGAGTGCTCTGTGCTATGAGGGGGGTGAGGGGGATGAAACTGCTATGAGAGCAGAGATGAAGTGACTGTCCTGAGGAAGAGAAAA
>NW_007732226.1:132161-138263 GCF_000696425.1 Galeopterus variegatus | reverse complement strand
TTGAAGCTTTCATTTACTACTTTCCACAGTCCTTACACAAAACATCAAGCTGATTATAAATACCATGGCTTTAGAGGGTTTCTGCCGTTGGCCTGTTTTGCAGTTACCTTAAGTCTTGTTCCTAACTTGTAGCTACTCCTCCTGTAACTTCATTATCTTTTCACAACAGCTTATTACTTTTAATATAATTTTCAATTTGATCTAACTGTGAATGTTTATTTGGCATGATAGAATAGCACTAAAATTAGCAAAACAGAAAAATCTGATGAACATCACTGAGTTGTTTAGGAATTTAAGTAAATTATAAGATTCATTCATCATTCTTGGGAAAATCACCAAATCTTTATTCCATAAGTTTNAAAAAAAAAATTGGGGGCTTCTTATTTACTCAGAGGGAAATATGATATTATTAAAAATAAAGGAAAATAATGTGAGAAATTACACTAGATTTTTTTCTCCAGAGGACAGGATGAGTGTCATATTAGTACTTCAAGCACTTAGCATAGTGCCTGTCTCAGAGTAAGTCTAATATGTGAATGAATGAATGAGATTTGTTTTACTTATATAGCTATCTTCTATTTTCCTTTTAACTTATTCTATGTAATATGGTCACACACACACACAAAAATTAGCGTAGGTTTTTACTGTTTGGGGACAAAGGGAAGAAATATATGTACAGCTAGCAATCCAATTTAGTTAGAATGATTTCATTTATGAGAAATTAATGTTGATAATGTAGTTGTTTTGAGAATATTGATTCCTCATTCGTACATTAGAGCTCATTCTTTGCATCTCTCCAGTTTACTAAAAGTGAGCTTCAAGATTTTGTTGAAAATTAAAAATGTGTCTAAAATCTCAGAGGAATACATGGAAGCTTAAAATGTAATTAGCACTGTATTTTAACAAAATCTGAGACTGTTTTCCCCCAAGATACTGTGGAATATGAGCTGCAGATGTGTTTACTCTGGCAAAAGGCTCAAGATCAAAACAACTCTCATAAACAGAGTCTGAAGAAACTATTTCCACCCTAAAATTTTATATTCCAAATCTCATGTTACTTTACCAATGAGTATTTCAGTGCACTACCTTGGGAAGGTGTTTACAGAGTTCCTCTAAGTGACACAGATATAAATGTTTCCCAAAAAAGTAGTTATCTGAAAATCACTTGCAGTAAAGATTGCCCGGGAAGAAACAAATGAATCATGATACAAAGTGTCTAATGCTGCATAGATAACATATGGTAGCTCAGTTTTTATTTTGCCTCCCCACAGGTTAACAACCATCTACCAGGACATGAAAAGTATGAAAAGTAACACCCAAAAGCCATTGATGTCCCTTCGGGAATTTGGATAGGTTATAAACACAATCTCTTCTCTCTCTCCCCCCCCACCCCACACACACGCGTGCGCCTACACACAGGATTTCATGGAATTTAAAAGCTATAAATGAAGTTTTTTCCTATTTTATTTTGTTTCATAAAAGGATTTCAGTTTATGAAACTGTAGCATGATCTTATTACTTTAATACTAATAACAATGGTATGTTCAATTGGTATGCCTGAGAAACAATCATATTTGTCAGCATTTATGACTAACATGAAGCCAAGTGTCAAACATTCAAAAAAAAACCTCAAATAAATAAATTAATGTACTGGACTGTAAAGACTATGAAAAAGATAGGCAGATATACACTATTGAAAGGCAGTTTTTCTTCTCAGCTCCACCTGAATTGGTGTCATGAGGGAAAGAAGACCAATGTCACCATACTCAAGAGAACACAAAAATCAGAATTTTAGCTTGAAATCTCCCAATTGTTAAATTCTTGGTATTTTTTCCATTCTTGAATGTTTCAGGCAAAAAACCCAACACAAAACATCTGTCTGCCAGCCTTATTCAGCTATAGGGCTGCCAATTTATGACCTCTGTTTAAGCGAGTTTGATCCACTTGCTATGGAGTATACTTAAATCTATACATGCAAACCTCCCTGGGCCACAATACTTCAAGAGAATGCTTTTTGGCTTGACAAATAGTTAAATTATGCTTTGTGAACTCTGACCTAGTGTAAACATAGTTATGTAAATATTTTTCTTTTAATTTATTATAAAATTAATTTTTAATAATAGCAAATAGCTACTTTTACTGTAAGTATTTATCATTACTATTATTTTTTTTATATTATTAACATTTAAAATGGCTGTGGGAAATAATGGAGTTTTAGTTTCAGAAGAAATGCTGTTATCATGCCATAGCCAATTAACTAATCAATTTTATTATTCAGCAGAAGATAGAAAAGTAAGCTGTTCCAGAACAAATTACTCAACTGTTTTGTGTCATGTATTCTTTACTTCATCTCTGTTTGAGGAAAAACCAACATGTGTAAACAAACTATTACCAGAATTTATTATTAGGAAGCAAATATATGACCAAATCTGTCAAAGTTATTCTTATTTTTCAGGTCCCGTCAGGGTCCTTTTGATCATAACTTCCAGTCCTACTTCAAGTTTTCTGACACTGAGAATAGCCTCTTTATCTCATTGCTTACACAGCAGGGGGCTTTGATACAGAATTGACCAAAGTAATCCTACTGGTGGTGGAAGCTCTTGCCCACAGTGAAGTACTACATTTTTATACTGGAAATTAGAATTTTTAAAAGAAAACTCCTGGTGGCAACTATTACTTCTTAAAGGTGTTTTGCTCAATTTCTCTCTGCCTCAAATGGATTCCTCCTCTTTCTTGCCAAACACATATCGATCTTTCAAGTTACTGATTGTCCTGTATAGTCTTTTTAACTCCTGCAGAGAACTAGTCCCTCCCTCCTTAGTGAGACCATGGCATATATATGTAGATATATTTTATCTTTTACTCCTCTCCCACTAGTTTCATTTAGGCCTGGAAAGGTTTATAAAGTACAAGATTCCCATCATCTATGATAACATCTGGCACATTGGGTTTACTAAATTAATATTTGCTAAATGAATAAATGATTGAATAAACAACAATTACAACCTAAGTCTTAAGTGTCAAACTTTTAAACTTAATTAACTTTCCAATGTATTTTGAAATATGGATTCTAGAATACATTATCAAGTGCAAATGATGATATGGAAATTTATCTAATATATAATAGAGAAATATAAGTATTAAGTGAGTGTGTGGGCTGTATACCCCTATAACTGCTATTAAGATGTTAAGCAATATAATTGCAAATAAAGGACTTTAGTTTTTAAAGGATGAGTGTTTAAGCATTCAAAAAACATTTACTGAGCATCTCTAATGTGACAGCCACTTTAATACGTACTGGGATAAGGTGGAGAAAAGTATGGAAATCATAGAAAAATAAGATTTACAACATTTAACAGGAAAGAAAGGACCTTTGGGATATATAGAATCTTTGTATCCAAAAGTCATTAGCTAATGAGAAAGACCTTGAGAGTTGTAACTATGATTCTACTATTACTTTACTTAGAGATTATATAGAATCTACATCTACATGTTAAAAATTTAACACACTTAAAGCAACACATACACATGTTGGTAGAAAAGCTTTCATTATTGACTTTCCAGACCCACACAACAAACAGAGAAAGCAGATGAAATACAGCTAACTACATCTGTTGGGGGCAGAGATTATGATTTAAATAAGTACTATTGTGAAAATGGAGGGTTAAAAAATTTCCTTGTACCTTACCACTATATTCTCTTTCCTTACATTTTAATCTGACTTTTGAGTTTCTCTCTCTTAGACAACATTTCAAATAGTAAAACTGATATACCAAATAATAGATTGTAAATGCCAGATTTCCAATAGAGGTGGCTCTTTCCTAAAATAGATATGAAGGCAATAGGTAGATGCTGAGTTTATATGTTTAAAAAGCTTAAATCTATGCTACTGGATAAACTTGTGTCATGCTGTCTTAGAAAATTAAAGCTTTGACTGAAGTCAAACATAAGAAATTTGTTTTGAGGCTAATATAAAAGTTACAGGAAATTCATTAAAAGCAGTACATGCATTTGAAAATAAAAGTTTATATCTTTGTTGAGATATTTTTTCACTTTACCTATTCTGTATCAGGTGATGAGAATACTTTGTCTTTTTCAAATTAGGAGAAATATAAAGTGAGGTGACTATGAAAAACAATATGCCTGGAAAAAAAATTCTACGGAATATACAGAAGTTTGCATTGTAATGTTCCGTGCGTGGTATATTACTTTAAATTTAATCTAAAACTAATTATGCTGAATATTTAGTTAGTAACACCAGGGATATTAATAAATATCTTACACTGCTGTGTACTCTATTTAAATTAATGAAAACTGGATATGTTCAGCTTTCCACAGTTGAGAGGAAAATTGTCATCATTCATATACTTTGTGCAGTCATCAGAGGAAACAAACATCCTAGCTTGCAGATGAGGAAACTGAGCCTTGGAAATTTCAAGGAAGATGACAAAATAATATGTATGTCATATGGTTCAAGCCAATTAACTTAAATATTTTTTGACATATTTCTATGTGTATGACACTGTTCTAGGCATCAAAATGATCAGTGATTCTTCCTCCCCGCCCATGGCTGGCCTGTCTGAACCTTTGACTTTGATGTTATAACATCGTGTTCTAACCAGCTGAGCTAATAGGCCAGTCTAGGCATGAAAATGAATGTGTTCTTTGCAACTATTCATTCATCTGTTTATTTGGTATTTATTCAAGAAATCTTGAAAACTGAGGATGTGTTTGACCCTACACTAGTGCTAGATAGACAAAGTTGAAGAAGAAAGAGTAGTTAGTGGTCTAGAGGTAGGGACAAACACATGAAATGAAAAATCCCATAAAATGTGGTACATGCTAAGAAAAAGTAATCATCGTGTGCTATGGGAATACAGGCATTTAGACCAACATAGTTATTCAGACAGGAATTTCTGTGAGTGATGAAATCTTAATTTTTAAAGACACAGTAAAGGTGAAGAACAGAGTAAAAGAAATTCAAGATAAAGGTCCCCGAAGAACAAGTTTGTGTGGGCACCAAAAAAAGAACCTTCCTCTTTATGCATGCAATTGTTCATTCCGCCAAGATTTTTTGAGCATCTAATAGGTACCAGTGACAGATATAAGTGAATGAGACAGATAAGATCCTGCTCTTGCAGAGCTTTCATGAGAAACGATAAGAACAATATCCAAGAAGGATGTGATGAGAGCATGGACAGAAGTGGACGATAAGAAATGTATTTGAAAAATACTTAAAAGGTAAAAAGTGTAGACCTCTTGACAGATTGGATACATGGGAGAAGAATTCTAAGAAGAGTCCCAGGCTTTTAGCTTGAAGAATTAGGTGGACGGTTTCCTATTAACTGAGATACTGCATAAGAAAGATGAGATCAGTTTTAGGCAAGCTGAGTTTTTGCTGTACCTTAAGAGAATATGGACAGCAGGCAAAAAAAAAATAAAGAAAAAAAATACACACACACACACGCATATATATGTGTGTATGTGTCTGTGTATAATACAGACCTTTGGACACTACAGTCAATGGCCTTTCAATAACTTAAAACCATAAGACCATAGAGAGCATCCCTGAGCAAAGGAGGATATCAGTGAAAAATAGAGAATTCTTAACTAATAATTAAAATATCAAAAAGTATAGTTATATGCATATGAGGAAGTCCAGGTTGGTCAGAATGTTTTAGTATTATTTCTAAAGGGAAATTGATGCACAGATAACTAGAAAGAAACGGAAATGATCTTGTGAAAACTGGAAATCTTAAATATGAGGGTACTTCAAACGTTTGTGGAAAAATAGAAGTAAAAAATATGAATCTTTTCATGAAATTTTTGAAGTACCCTCATATGTGCAAAATTTGTACTCATGTAAAATTAGCAAAGCCTAGCAAATTGCTTAGCTACACCTATAAGACTATATTTGACTGAAGGGAGATTGTATCTAAAGTAAATGTAATAATACAGCCTTGATTAATCATCCTAGCTTATGAATCTTACTTGTAATAGAAATAAGGTGATGAAAAGTGAAACTGTGGATAAGGGGGATGAAATGAAATGCTACTTCTAAGTTAATTTAATTATTCAAAACATATTGAACAGGTGAGAAAA
>NW_007732226.1:130107-131874 GCF_000696425.1 Galeopterus variegatus | reverse complement strand
GTACATCTATAAAATGTTTTACTAGTTCATTTGATTTTTAGATAATTATATTAGGTACTGTAGAATAACCTAACATAGTGAAAATTATATTTAACATTCCCAGTGATTTATATATCAACTTGTTATTCAAAGGCATTTATTCAAGAGTTTATTTATGGTTATCTGATTAAAGCTACTCAAAGGTAATATTTTAGCTATTAAAAAAACAGCAAGGAAGAAGAAGAGTTATTAAAACTCACACTCACTTGACTTAAAATCTATAGCCCCCATGGAAGAATGTGAAATCGTGGAAGCAAACCAACCTCTGCAATGTTTTTCTTAACATATTGCCTGCACCTGTATATAATTGTAATTTCCCAAAGCATTACTATATAGGTCAAGGGTTATAGAGTTACTTCATATAGAATAGCCCTTTAAACCCAGAACACCAGTGTCTCATTTTAACCATGCACTCAATCTGTGTGCAAAGTTAGCAATGCAAGAAATGTTATTTGGCCCGTCATGGTCATGTCTTGCTTAGTGCCCAGAGGCACAATGAAGTCTTGACCATGGATCATTCAAGGAAGCTGTGTGATAAAACAGTAGGCATGACCAAGGAGACATATCAAAGTATCAAAGGCCTGGATTTTTCCTCAGCTCTGCAGAAGTTTTGTGAAATTCATCCTAAGGGAGAGGATACAGATATTGAGGAATATTTTGCAAAGACCACCAAACCCTTGTATCTTTTAATAACCTAACACATACAAGGCCTAAAATTCCAAGAAGTCAGATGGTGTAGATTTAACTTATTAAATCGTTAGAGAAATAGGAAACATGTTTAAACTTTATTACTCATAATAGTTAACATTTAAAATATTAACATTTGATAATCTAACTGCATGAAACAAAAAGTGATGAAAGATAGACAGGGTAAAGAAAAGATCAGACACAATGACAAAGTATGACAAGAGGGTGGGAAAAATACAGATTTTATTTGCATTATTTGGGGACTATCCTGGCAAGTGAATGAAATGCAAGCTATGTATAAACTTGTAAGTCATTAATACTTTAACACAAAGACAGTGCCCCAAAATATAAGCAAGGGAATCAAAAATGAAAGAATTGAATCAATAAACATGCTCAAAAGTAAATGCTATATATTATCATAGCTAATGAATGTATTAGGTGTCCACAACATTTTTCTGAAAAATTTAACTGATACCTAGCTGAAAAGGAGTGTATATATATTTCTTTATGGATAACTAAATAGCCAATTTCAACTTTTGAAGAAATTCTTTGCAAAAATTGATGTCATGCTTTGTATACATTTTATCTCCACTGCAATTCAAAAATATATTTGTCCCTTATTTCCCAGTGACAACTTTTCCTGATGTCCAATCATTTTCTTTCCTTTGATCACATTTTGAAGAAAGAATCTGTGGAAATGCAATCATGCTCAATTTGACTAAATGATGCTGAAATTTCCCCCTGTATTAAATGTCACATAGAAGCAGATGAAAATCATGTTCAACAACAAAGAACTGGAAATTTATTTCTACGCTTAGTAAAACCCCTTGGATGCCCATGCCCACGAACCTTAATTACTCAACTGCATTTAAATTCCTATGAGTTTGCTCAGAAGCAGTTGAAAAATAGGATGGAAGTATGAAAAGTGAATGGGCTTTAAATTCCTGAGGTGCATTTAAAAGACTGCCTAGGAAAAAGTGTGAAATCTCAAAATGAATGTTGAATATACAAGTATATGTATACATACATACATACATACAT
>NW_007732226.1:125196-129466 GCF_000696425.1 Galeopterus variegatus | reverse complement strand
ATACATACATACATACATACATGTATACATAATATATATAATGTACTTCAAAATATCTGAGAAAAATAGAATTGAAAGATCATACCAATCTTTCCATCAACTTTTTGAAGTATCCTCATATATAATGTATATAGTGTAATTGAAACAATAATAATAATACCACAGCCCATACCTCAACAGAATGTAATTATAGTTCATTTTCATTTTATAAATTCCAGATAAACATAAGGATTTCATTATATATTATTTATTTTTCAAATCCATATGACTTTTAAAGATGGGTATAAACCATTTTATACTCTGTTATATAAAGCTTAATCACAATGAAATCAAGACATAAGGTACTTTTCCAAACACTTCTCCATCATATTTTGCATGCAAAAGGTGACATCATTGTCCATATATGTCCTTTTGCATGCCAATTTGGGGAAGATTTCCAGAGCAGAATGAGTCACTGGATCCTATAAAAAATTTAGGATAATGACATCATGCAATGGTAACACTAAATTCTTCAGCTTGTTGAAGAGGGTACATAATAGACTAGTTAACATCTGAATTACATTATATACATAAAAAAGTTCTACGTTTGGGGAAATACTTTGGGTTCATGTCATTTTGTTCTTCTTTGCAGATGTATCCTCTGTCCTGTGTCTAGAATGCTGACATCCAATCTGATAGCATAACCAATCAATCTCTGTGCTTTGACTATTGCCTGGGTAACAAGCCTAGTCAGAGTCACAGATGGCACAGGTGATGAAGCCCCTAGTCATTCCCAGACATATGCAAACTCTGTAATCCTCCTTTACTTTCTGTCACTGTACATCTCCATGTTGGTGAAGACATTGAAGAATGCTATCACAAACATATTGAAAGAACACACTATTTAGTCATTTGCATTTCCATTCACAAGTGTGTTTTACAGGCGCTAAAGAAATGAAAATCACAATGACTAAATAGTTACTCACATTTTCCAGATGGTTCCTTTTCTGTAAATATTATGAGGACAGTACCACTAAATTCCATGTTAACATATCTTATACCAGTGTTTATAACCCATAATCCTGCTCATTTCCCTTCTTTACCTGTTTCAGTTTTTCCCAACTTCCTCCCCCACCAATTTTTATTCCTGCCCTTCCCACTTTGTTGTATTTGCTGAATTTCAAAAGAAAGGGAAAGTAAATTAAAGATACTAATATTTGATTTGGATATAAATGTTTCTATTTTATTAACTTGGGGTAGAATTCCTAGGGTAGTGACTTTCACATCTCTTTGCAGTCACATTTTTGTCTCTTTTTTATATCATCATGTTTTATATGTACTGTTGCTTTAAACTGAATTAAGATGAACATAAACAAAAGCATTCTGGTTATTCAAAATTAAACAAAAGAACACCCAACTCTATTTTTTGTGGGTGTGTATGTAAGATGATACCACCTAATCTTAAATACTGATTTTCTTAAAGATTCAGCGAACTCTACATGAAAAATTAAATTAATTGAATTTATTTTTAAGATTTCTAAGTATTTTCTATTGAAAGTAAAAAATCCAGTCTTCCTCAGTTTTCAAACTTTGCACCTGATAATAATAGGGAGGAATCCATCATTTCCTCTTTCCTAATAAGACATTTTAAAGTACTGAAAGTACATTCCCCTGATACTTGTAATTTACTATTATTATTCCACTTTTGACACTAAGGAAATCCTTTGGAATGACCTCAGTTTTTATTCTTTTCTGAATGGCCAGTTTTGGCAGGGTATCATAACTCCTGATTTTAAGTTTAAAGACAAACTCTAATGTATAAGCCACAGTTACAGTGACTAAAGAAATAAAATAACAACATTGCAACAGACATTTAGCATTCTTACTTCAGAATATTTTCAATTTATGATTTCTTTTGATGTGTGTGTGTCTGTGTGTTGCCGAGTGTTTGTGTTTTCCTAATTGCAGACTTGAGTACAGAATTTGCCCTTTTGCAATCTTGGATAAAAATCTGGAAACGTTTGAAAGCAAGGAGGCCAGATGCAGAAACCCTATTGAACAATCAATCTTTCCTTACATTCAAAACCTTTGTTATTGGACCAGCTTCCTTTAGGATTCTACAGCTGCCCAGTAAAATGACCTTCACCCTTCTGTGCCAATATATATTACTATTATTAACACTGGGTATTTTATTTCTCCTCACCTGTTATTGTCCTTTTATATCTACACATTTTTTTCAAATCTCTATTCATTTTAGATAGCACTCAAAGTGTGAAGAACCCAGATGAAAAGAATGTGTGTTATTCTTCTGATTTGTATTTTTATAACACCCAAATGAAATGCTTTTTACTCATTTTAGATAGCACTCAAAGTGTGAAGAACCCAGATAAAAAGAATGTGTGTTATTCTTCTGATTTGTATTTTTATAACACCCAAATGAAATGCTTTTTACACTTTTGGAGACAATATTAAATTTTAACAAGGACTTTAGATGCTCTTGTAATGAAATGACAAACATGTGCCTTTCTATGACATGCAAATTGGGACTCTGTCTTTCAGTGTGTCTTATTCCATATGTAAGAGGCTAATGAAGATTTCAGGAAAGAGCAGTTTGAGATCTATAATATTTAATTTAAATTCAGATGAAATCATTTTTCTAGATAATAAAAAAATTGCCCTGCAATGTTTAAGTTCCTTCTATGTTAGAACTGCAAAGATACATTAAAATGCTGTTTCTTATTAAAATAATAGTAAAAATATGAATAAAGTCACACTGTTTAATGACAGCATCACTGGTCTCAATTTCAAGACCACATACTCAAGTGGATAAACTATATTTGTAATGTTTTGACCTGAAATTTAATGAAGGTCATAATGATTTTCACTAAACCAGTAAAAGAGTACACCACTAGCTCAAGTATATGGTGTGTGGATCTATAATATTTAATTTAAATTCAGATGAAATCATTTTTCTAGATAATAAAAAAATTGCCCTGCAATGTTTAAGTGCCTTCTATGTTAGAACTGCAAAGATACATTAAAATGCTGTTTCTTATTAAAATAATAGTAAAAATATGAATAAAGTCACACTGTTTAATGACAGCATCACTGGTCTCAATTTCAAGACCACATACTCAAGTGGATAAACTATATTTGTAATGTTTTGACCTGAAATTTAATGAAGGTCATAATGATTTTCACTAAACCAGTAAAAGAGTACACCACTAGCTCAAGTATATGGTGTGTGTGTGTGTGTGTGTGTGTATATCTGTGTGTCTGTGTGTGGTAGAGAGAGAAAGACAAAGCGGGGGGAAGGGAGAAGCAGAGAGGAGGAAGGTCTGAAATCAGAATTATTTTGAGGATATCATCAGTGGAGAGTAAGAATCCACTGTCAGTCTCTTAATTTTCCTTTAGGCAGAATCTTTCACAGCTTTCACTGTCTCACTTAATATTCAAGCACAGTGGTGGCTCTTCACATGTAGAGGGATATAAACTAGGATTTGGTCTGGGTGTGATGTTGGTACTGTACATAAAGCTCAACAGCTGAGCTACCTGATTTATCTTTTCCCCTCATTTCTCCTAGTTAAAATAATATACATTTTATGGAGGACAGAAATAACATGCAAGAGATAACTATCGGGACTGCAGGGAGAACATTTCCAGAATCATAGCTTGAACTTTTGTTTTATGATGTGTTAACCAAACAACACATTTTGTTTGGGTAAAAATGCTTCCTATTACCAAAGGGCATTGTGATAAGCAGACTGTCATTTCCATATAGGCTGAGATTTCATTTTCTACCGATCCCCCTCAAAAGGAAGAAATGCAGTTTGAAAACTTAAATAGCCTCTCTGAAGGCACCCATTAGCAGCAGGACCAAATGAATTTGTCACCAAAATTTTAATGGAATACTCAAACATGCGATTTTATTGCATGTTCCTCCTTTTGAAGCATTTGCCTCCTTTATACTTGTGGTCTGGTAAAGACACAAATGTTGTTTCAAACCTTATCTAATATGCTTAAGTTCCTCTGTCCTATTTCCTCCACATCATGTCTGCTTCATCTCAGTAGTGTTGTCTCACTAGGCAACCTAGTCTTTTCTCCTTGACCTGTTTATTTCTGGGTCCAACCTACTTATTCAGTGTTAAATCCCTTCCATATTATCCTCCAGACACCCCTCTCTATTATGAACTCACTTACATATACTTAGGCTTTCCTTATAATATTAACTTTATCTTAACATTAACTAAAGCCTTTCTCTATTGAACGAACAATCAATTCCTATAACCTT
>NW_007732226.1:112294-125074 GCF_000696425.1 Galeopterus variegatus | reverse complement strand
CTATTATGAACTCACTTACATATACTTAGGCTTTCCTTATAATATTAACTTTATCTTAACATTAACTAAAGCCTTTCTCTATTGAACGAACAATCAATTCCTATAACCTTCTTAAACAAAGAGTGCTTAATTTTCTACATTCCTCTGCTCTTGGGAGTGGGAGTAGGGTCCACATTCTTTTTGTTCCATGTTTCTACTTCCGGAACATTACCTTTCCACCTTTATTCAAAGATAAATTCAAAGATATTTTTATTTGCTGAACCACATTTCATCCACTTATGCTACTTTTTCCCCATGCTGTCATCTGATTCTGTGCTGGTCACTCTCCACATTAACAAAAGACATGGACCTATTCATTTTTTCCTTACATCACCTCCTGCAATTATCCTGGAGAATTTCAATAGCCATGTGGAAAAGCTATCTGTAACTCTGGCAATAGAGTTCCAAAAAATGTGAGCCTAAAATTACAGTTAAACTTTGATATCAGATTTACTTCCATCATATCTAAATTCTTCATCCTTAATATTTTGGTTTGTTATTCCATATTGATTACCACTTTTACTCGTAATAAAAATCAAACCCCTGACTACTCAAAACTATATTCTTCCAATCACTTAATTTCAAAATTTGACTGAACCACAACCCTGCTTAGCAATGCTTTGAATTTTTCTCTTGTTCCTTCCTTTTGAATTTCCCATGATAGAAATATTCATTATTAGGTTGGTACCTAATCATAGTCTACTGTGACTTTCACAATATAACCCACATCAAATTCAGTCTCATCTTCTACCTCCCTCTCTACACCTTTCAATGATATTTTTCATCTCCCAAATTACTTCTTGAATATACTAGACACTCTTTCCTTTCTTTGCCTGTTGCTGTGGCTTGAATGCTCCCCCCCCAAAAAAAATAAAAAAAACCTCATTAAAGCATAATACATACTATAACTATTGAGGGTGGAAAATCTTATTATAATAATTGAAGAGTGGGGACTTGAGATGATTAGATTGTGAGAACTGTGCCCAAGTATCTGGATTAATCCATTGATGGCTTAATAGTGGTCATGGGCATGGTTCTGAGGGCTTTAAAAGGAGGAGTGTGGAGTTAGCTCTCTGTTTCTGCCATCTGCCGTGTGACATCCTGCATTGCTGTGAAGAGTCACTACCCGCCAACAAGGCTCTCAATCAAATGTGTTCCCTGGACTGTGGACCTCTCAGCCTCTGAAACTGTAAGCAATAAGTATTGTTTCTCTACAAATTACCTAGTTTCAGGTATTTCTGTTATAAGTAATAGAAATGAACTAATACACCTGTTAACTCCCAAACTCATCTTTCAAGATCCACCTTAAGGCTGTTCCTTTTTACTATGTTTTCCATGGCTTTCCCTAAGACTTGGTACTTCTTCAATAAAGTGTTATAACACTTAGCAAACATGGTGATTTACCTAATTATATACTTTCCCCCTCTATCCCTCCCTCCCAAGTGGAGTCTAAGGTCACAACAGCAGGGGCCATTTCAATCACATTTATATCTTCAGTATCTAGCATAGTACTGGGCTTATTGTAGGTAATAAATATATTATTGCTACATAAATGCTTGTGAATTCTGATCACTTCTGGACACACTGCCATAAACTTTCAGAAAGACTACTATGGATTGAAATTGACTAACTCTCTATAATTATACATGTTTTTGCGTTAGTGCACTGCAAATGACAGTATCCACAGGGAATTAAGAAATCTAATTACTCATGCCAAACATTTTCAGGTAGGGCAAGATACTTATCCATCCTGAAAAACTGATTTTGGACAATGAAGAATAGTTGATTCAGAGTTGTTATATTCTTGGAATCAGAATTACAGAAAGAACAAAATTGTGATCTTTTAAAATGAAATTCAAAACTGTGATATAAGAAAAGAGTTCAGAAAATTTGGGGCTGAACATCCCTGAATATCCTGGTGCTTTGAAAAATGCTTGTCATACAAACAGTTCTTGAAAAAGAAGGTTGAATAAATGAATGAATGGCAGCATCATGTTTTTAAAAGAAATCATCCCCTTGAAGTTCGCATAGCTATTTTATTTTACAGTTGTATAGTTATCGTTTACAACCAACAAGATAACAAACATGTCAATATATTTTAGAAGAAGAAAGACAAGTAGCCAGTTTGGCTCTTTTAATGAAATAATTTCTTTACCACTTTCCCAAAACAATAATAACAAGGAACAAATGCTGAAGACTATGGATTGTATATATTTAGAGAAAGATGTGACTAAATTGCATATGTCTGAACCATAAGTTTCACTTTCTAGCATTAAAGTGGTTTTAGTAAAAATATACACATATATAGACATAAAAATAAGAAAGGAGATTGAGAAAAAAGACAGAAGCAAGTGCAAAATCCACACCTGCAAATCCAGGAGCCATGACTGAACATCAAACCTACTTTTGACAATCGAATTGAAGAATGGAATCATAATATTTTCAGACTCATTCTATGGGGAATGGGGAAGGTCCTTCCTATCAAACTGTGTACAAAATGTCTTATGAGAAGCACTGCATAAGGCACATGTCTGGGGGCACAGATATATTTATTTCTTACATCATTTTAATGTTTAAATAAAACTTAGTGCATCAGCAATCAATTTTCCTTAGATTACAGAGTATAATGTATATAAAGGAACATAACTTCACATTTTTAACAGCACAGTTGGGTCAATTAATAGATATAGGAGAGTTACATGATTAATGGCAACATTCTATGTGCAGACGTGCAATCAAATTGCAACTTTAAGATGCCATTTAGTTTCTAAAAGAAAAGAAATGATCATTCTTTGGGGTAAACTGATGGCTATAAAGTGCTGAACCAAGGCTTTATGTTGGATGTAGCTTGCCCAATCTTCGGCAGGTTTTGTCTGATGCTTAGGAAGCAGAAGTTATATAGATTTCCAATTGAAATTGATTTACCTTATTTTAAAGGAATTTAAGGAGACTAGTTTAGTTTCAGCCTAAATTTCCACTTGGAGTTTATGTTATACTAAAACAGGACCATGGGCCATGGGCGTCAGAGCACTCTCTCTCGAGAGACCTTAAGTTCTAAAGGGTGTTCAGAAACCAGTGCTAAGTGCTAATGAAATCACTGACTTTAAATCAATACTGTAGCTCCCATAGACTTTTTGCTTCTCATCTTTTTTAGCTACTCCAAAAGTTATTCAAATTTTAAGACATAAAATGTTACATATTCTTTCTGACGCATTTGATCTTGTAAAAACTAGCTTTTAAAGCCATGAATTTCCAACAGAGTAACTGAAAATATTATGAGATCACAGTTCTTGAAGGCAAATTTAATTCTTAAGACTCCTAAAATCCCAAGGTATAAAATTTTCAATTCTGCTTTTGTTTTAATAAGTTTGCTTTTGATTTCTGTATTTTTAAATAAAAGATGTGGTTGCATTCAGATTAAACTCTCAAGTTTACTTCTCTTTCCTCTGGAAAACTAAGCAGATAGCCTAATTACAAATTTTTAAAGAACTGCATAAAGTATAAACATTTTAAATAAACTGTTGGAAATATTCACTTGAACTCAATTTCCTTTTAAGCAGTCTAGTTTAGCCCAGTGCTCTTCAATGGGTCATTTGTTATGTCAACCCACTACAGAGTAGATCAAAAGAGCTTGTCACTAATTGATTACATTTCTCTACCACCATGATTCACAGAGCTATAGGGACAATTACATAACTGTTTGACTTTTGTAAAACTGTGAGTTTAAGTAAACACAATTCTTTGTTATTGTGATCTCTAACGGGCATATGCACAGTAAGTATCATGGTATGTAATTAGATCTTGCTACATTGTCTATCTGACTTGTGACTCACAAAAATCCCTCTTTTGCGGCAACTGGAGTTCTGGGGAACAGCTGCTGATCTCACACTGAAATTAAAAACATTTGAGTTGTTGTGATTTATGTTAGCTCCCATGGGAAGAGAGAAACAAAAAAATGGATGCCTCCTGTAAACAAAATACCATTTCTCCAAGCTGTATAAAGAACATGTTCTAAATATTCTGACATACTTCTTTTATTGAAATACGGTGGGATTCCATGTTGTTGGGAGGGAAGATGACTGACAATATTCTAAGAAGCCAACTGCTAGTATTTTATTTTAGTCAATAGTGTTCTGGAGGTGCAACTTTATCACAGCACCTCTGAAATTCAAATCTTTGTAATACAGTATCGTGTTGTAACGGAATGCAACTAGGGATGAAGATCACTCAAGTGATATACTCTTTGCAAAGCCTAAGAAAACCGGTTTTTCTTTTCTATAGGAATTCCCTAAAGAAAAAGACCAATGTGTTGGACTTTAGTGTTTCACTGTATGTGAAATAATTTGAACAGGGATTATTGAAATAGAGAAATATTGTTCTCATACTGATAATTGCTTAAATTAAATTCACTATTATAGACTTCTGTCATGTGGATATATGTATTTTTAATGTCAGTTTACTTTATATCCCTTTTGTGTGTGTGTGGGGGAGATCCTTTTATGGTTAGAATTCTCTTAAGATCTTATGAAAACAGAGTGTCCAGAACAACCTATAGCCATGCGAGATGGCATGACTGATTGACAACACATAAACAAAAAGCCTTTGGGTTTAAAGGTACATTCCACTCCTCCCCCACCTAGCTCATTCTATATTTTTTACTAGATATTTTTTTCTTTTTGAAAATGGTCGCGGGCCCTGGTGAGATTGTGAAGGATCAAGCACATTATCGATGATGATATGCCCCCCTCAGAAAGCAGGTTTAAGAATCTGAATTTTTCAGTAGTCCATGCTATCTATTTCTCTATTTTATGGTCCCTTTGAAAATACTGAAACATTCTTTTTCGCAAATAGTAATGAAATATTACTTTAGCATGGGAGTAGAATTTCTTTGTCTTATTTTGGGATGTTCTGAAACAGAATGCCAGCTTATCCTTAAACTTCTTCCAAAATACTTATAAAATCACCAGTCAAAAGAGTTATTTTCATTTTCTTTTAATGGTACATTAACCAAGTTTTAAATAATTTAAAATTAATAGATATTACAAGTGAAAATTCTTCATTAAAGCAGATATTCAATTATTTTTTAATAAGCAGGAAAATAATTTGGATTTTACTTATATTACTGAAGGAATTCCATTAATTATCTATGAAGGATTTTATTTGAAAATTTTCATTTTTGACTCTTTTAAAGAAGAAAATTACAGGTTAAATCCTATAAAGGTCAAAATATCTGAACACTATAAAGATTTCAAACATATTTAATATGATGAAAGTCTTATGATTGCATAGGATATGAACAGTTCCTTTGAGTTTATTGTATGGAGAATACTTCTACATTTAAATCAAACACACTTAATAAATACATATTTAACAAGAAAGCTGAATGCTTTTCAGGTGTACTGATGTTTAAATCACACTAGCAGAGACCAGTCTTTATGCTTTTAATTAATTTCTTTAGATAAAATAGAATTCAGAGAAAAAAGCATGACCTTTGGAATTACAGGGACAGTTTGAATCATGACTGCAACACTGACTAGAGTGTGATGTTCTGTAAATTACTTAATTCTCAGGAGCCCAACATTCCTCACCAGAAAAGGGGATTATTATGTGGCTTATTAGGAATTATGAAGATATGTAAAGCACTTGGTTGGGTTTCTAACACATATTGAAGGTGGTTAGTATCATTACCATTTCTTATAGAAATAAGTCATATATGTACTTCCAAAGGCACAAATACATTTTTAAAAAAATTAATACTGTTATCTTTGCTTGCTTGCTATAATTTGAAAATAAAGTAATTAAAATATAAAGTGTTTACCAATGAACAAAATGTCATAGTTGAGGTAAAATATTACTTTTTTTTTAATTGGGAGAATCTATGAAAAAATCAGACAATTTTTTTTATATGTTTACATGAATTTTTGCCAATTCAATGGCAACCATCCAAAAGAAGGACTATTTAGAATTAGAAAATGTAAGTAGTGAGGTACAGCTGAACAAGAACTGAAAATGAAAAGTTGTTTTATATATTAACCCAGGAAGCATTAAAAAAGTTGAAACAAATAAACAACAAAAACATTAGATCCAAAAGGTCTATTGAATTCTTATAAAGATATTAAAACTATTAGAATATTAATTATTTAAGAAAGAAAATATTATCAAAGCAATACTTACAAGAATTAAACAAAGATTTCATTTTAAAATAAGATAAATGTCTTACAAAGAATCTATGGTGTTAGGAAATGTGATTGAGTGTATCAATTTTCAATTTATAAACTATCTATGATATAGAAACTTCCTATGAGAAGACGTATGCCTCTTCTTTTTTTCAAGTAAATCTTTCATGACAAGGAAAGCCCCTTATTTGTAACAATTTAAAACTCTAGGCATAAATGTAAATACCAATTTTCAGTTTTTCATCCTCTGTAGGATTTATCTACTGTGAATTGATATTTACCCCCAGCATGCTTCATTAGCTAACTTAAAACAATCATATGAATTTCAGTAAATAAAAAAATCTAATAAATATTCCAAAACAACAATAAAAAAAAGATGATTATCTAATGGAAGGCAATGTATAACAAATACTGAAAAACAACCATAAAAAAACAGAAAAAGGCATTTTACCTTCAAAAGCTGAGAGCTATTCTTTAATTATATTAAATAAAGGATACATAAAGAAAATAAGAAATGGACAACATTGGGCTATGAAGTTGGACCTGGAAACAAAATTTTAGGAATAAAAAAAAAAAGATTTCTGACTTCATAAACCTAATATAATAGAATTCTAATATACAAGTGTGGTCTTTTAGAATGGATACATAAAATGTTATCTCTTTTGACTGTATGAATTCTACCCACTCACCCACCAGCTACAATATTGTCTTTGTATAAGCTACATTCCACAAGACTCCAATCAGAAGATAAGTAAAATGGTTAATGAGAACAGATATACGACACAGGGTTTATTTTTAGCCAAAGTAAAATGAAGGGGCCAGACGAAATTCCAGGAACCGAATGTTAGTACAGGAACTATACACGCCATACAC
The DNA here is from genome assembly GCF_000696425.1 of Galeopterus variegatus. Lineage (NCBI taxonomy): Eukaryota > Metazoa > Chordata > Mammalia > Dermoptera > Cynocephalidae > Galeopterus > Galeopterus variegatus. The sequence continues at coordinate 117,986 of NW_007732226.1, read as the reverse complement.
ATGTCTGAGTTAATCTAATCAACCTCTGCTCTCCTTTGCATGCACAGCTCTGCTTCCTTCTGAGCATTTCCACATTTACACTGCTCACCACCTGATATGGTTTATTAAGTCAAAATAAAGTGATAAGAGTTGAGAATAATATTCTTTCCAATTTACACTCTGCTTTTGAGCACACTCTTCAAAGAAGTCAAGATTCTTTTAAATACCATACTATAACATTTATTTCTACTTGGTTCATGCTGCTTCTTAGAGATAGATATGTCATAAACATATTGTTTAAAAAAAATACTTTACCAAATTGAACCATCTCCCTAATTCTCTCATTTTGGGCTCTGGTATTTTATTTTATTTTATTTATTTATTTATTTATTTATTTGGTCTTTTTGTCTTTTTCCGTGTCCAGCAACGGACTGCAACCCTCAGTGTTGCCCCCGTACCGGACTGGGGACCGGCAACGGGATCGCAACCCTCGGTGTTGCTCCCACGCCTCGCTCAGCCGGTGAGCGGGAACTGGTCTGCTTGTGGGATCCGAACCCTCGGGCGGGAGCGCCGCCGCGCTTCCCAAGCGGCGCATTATCCAGTGCGCCACCGGGCCGGCCCAGGCTCTGGTATTTTATACTTTCTGCGTAGGGCTAGCCTTTTTAACCAAATTGTGATCAGTTGCTCAAAAGAGTCAATTTGGCATTTCTTTCCCTTTAAATTCATTTTTACTGAACTGATGGAAGAAGCCATGTATTATATATTAAGACATTAAAGTGAAAACATTGTTTTAAAATTAGTAATATTGAAAAAAGAAAAACAAATTTTTCCAGTGTTCTTTAAAATTTAATTTGTATCTACTATACAGTCTACTCTAGTGTAATAGAAGACAAATAATTTATGAGAAAAGGAGAAGAGAATATATCATTCATGTCACACATCACTACTTAAATTGACATCAGATGAAAAAATAACAAAGAAACCTAAGAAATTAGTGTGGGTATTAATTTTGGTGTTGAATTTGATTTATAATTCTCCTCTTATAGTAATTGTAAGAAACTTTGAACCGAATCATGGGTATCTTTTATTTCACTTATAGAGCATATAAGCTCCTTTCCCAAGTGTGAACAAAACTACCCAAGAAAGTACATAGCTCACCTTAAATTCCAAAAGTCGGGGTCACAGCAGGTAAGGAAAAAATAAAATTTCTGTCACATGTTCCCATGAGAACCATGCAATGCTTCCAAAAGGATGGCTAACAAACATTTCCCGATAACACTCAGTTTTTTTTTTTCTTAAAGTTCTATTTGTTTTAAACAATAAAATAAAATTTTAGGTGTAAAAGTCCTTTGACAAAACATTAAACATGCAAGGGACTATTAATTAATCAAAACAAATGAAGCCGGCGTCAATAATCCAAATTAACCTTTTTTCTGTGATGATTTTGTTTTATCCTGACAGTGGAGTAAATATCAAATAAGTAACAAACTGGTTTACTAATCAAATTAAGTATGAAATATTTGATTTAGAATGAGTGATAAAAGAATATGTTCATTACAGAAAATGACAGGACTCTACTCAGCAATTCCATCTTTATTTTTTTTTTTAAAAGCCATGTTTAGTTAACTGCACATATTTAAAATGTAATAATCTGGTAAGTTTTAACATATGTATATTCCCATGAAACCCTCACCATCGTCAAGATAGTAAACATATCCATTACTCCCAAGTGTCTTCTTGTGCCCCTTTGCAATTTCTTTTTTTTTTTTTTGGCTTGGCTTCTTTTACTCAGCATAAGAATTTTGGGAGGTTCATCCATAATGCAGTGTGTATTATGAGATCATTCCTTTTAATTGCTGAGTAGTCCATTTTATGAATGTAGTATGTTCACTCCACTCTTACACCGATGAACATTTGAGTTGTTTACAGATTTGGATTATTATAATTAAAGCTGCTATGAACATTGGTGTACATTATGAACATTCTTTATATGGAGGTATGCTTTAATCTCTTGGGTAAATACTTAGGAGTGGAATGACTGGCTCATATGATAGTGAATATTTCACTTCTTATGAAACCATCACACTGTTTTCCAAAAGTTTCATTTTCCCCAGAAGTGTATGCGAGTTCCATTTCTTCCACATTCTAGTCAATACCTGGTATGGTCAGTTTTAATCAAGTTATTTTCATTTTCCCCAGAAGTGTATGCGAGTTCCATTTCTTCCACATTCTAGTCAATACCTGGTATGGTCAGTTTTAATCAAGTTATTAGATGATGTGTCCCTACCTTGATTTTTCTTCAACATTTTAATGTCTCAGTGCTAACATTCACTTATCAAGAAATTCTAATTCATATTTGGAGGCAGGTTGAGATTGATCGTTCCTATGTTTAAGAATTAGAAAAGAGAAAGTCCTACTTTTGGGGGGAGAAAAGTCATTGTCAAGATATTTTCAGAAGCGTGATTCAACAAACAAGAGTGATTTGGATTAGAGTTTTAAAAGTGAAAGACTTGAAATGCACTTCATTTCTTTTGATATAGACAACAATCCTGTGAGATGAGGGCTATTATTATTGAAAGATTAAAAGAAAGTTGCAGCTGAGAAGGGTTAAAAACTTGCCCAAAGTTTCACTAGTAGTGATGGAAGAGTAAAAACCAAACTGTTCTACTATTAATGTTGACCTGAGAATAACAACACCTAAATGTGTGGAAAGAAACTTACGCACTACTAGTTTATAAGAAATATAAATAATTTCCTTTACTAATATATGTTACATTTTAAGTGTATATAGATGAAAGTTGTGAAAACAGAAAAACTCTAGGATAGCAGCTGGAAGAGAGTGTTAAAATTAGAATTCATTTTTTAGAGTACTTAATCTCCGAAAGGCTACTGAAACAGATATGCAGATGCTTAAAATTAGTAACACGATATAAATCTGAGATAGTTTTACTCAGAGAAATAAGCAAGCCGATATTATTGCATAAGTATTTTTAACAGAAAAATATACAAAAATAGTATAGGGTGTATTTGCAATGCTTTCTTTAAATTTATTTTTACTAATGCAGCCTTTCTAAGTTTACCATTTTAAATTTTTACAACTTCCATGACAGTTGTAAAAATTCTATTGCATATTTGTTGCAGAGTGTAGTGCCCAGAGGGAAAGAAGATAGGTGGTAAATAAACAAAACATACAAAACTGACCTTAAAATTTAGAAGCTCAGATTTCAGTCTCCAAGTATCATTTTTAAAAAATTTTTTCTTCTCAAGATCTCAATATACAATATTCTTTTAGTCCCAGGAACATCATAGCATTCAACAACATATTATATCCATGTGATAAAGTAGTTTGAAATTCTTGAAATGGACTCCCAGAAGAAATGGAGAAATTAGTTAAATAATAAAGCAATTTTCATTGACTAGAAACTATTAAAGGGTAAAACAGAAGTTTTATTGCAAACATCGTTTTACATTACTTATAACACCCTATAAAAATGTAAAAGGAATACTTCCACATTTGTCTAGGCTGTTGGGACAGATAGCTCAGTATTTATTGTGAAAGATTATTCAAGGTAAATTTGTCAAATGGTTCATCAACTGTTCTTTTTTTCTGATGTAGAAATGTACAGAAAAGAAAAACTAGGAGGAACTTCTCAAAACATAGGAAGGACAATGTTTATTCCCTTAATTCTTAATTCTCCAGAAAAAGGAGGGAGTTGGGGTCAGGGAAAGCTCAGAATTCAAGGAAGTGCTTGCAAAAGTCATTCCTCTCTCTGCCTCCCCAAGACATTTCCTGCTGGAGAGATGGGAGCATTGATCAGCCAGTGTTATCTGAGCCAATCTGTTTACCTCAGATTGTAAATCATCTCAGCGTATCTGAGTCCGGACCCCTCTGAGATGTTCAGTTCAACCTATAGACATTATCCATTTACAGGCTTTTCTTTCTTCTTTTTTTTAAAAGTGAAATAAAAACCCTATGCATTTCAAAAAGAAAAAAAATGTGTTTACACAAACCAAATGATTTCACATCTGGTGAAATTCAAGCTGCCATTCTGTAAAAACAACTCGAAAGTGTACTGCTCAGAAAATAGTGCAATGCCTTTTAAAATACCATGGGAACATAAACTGAAATAAACTGTACATTTCAGGATTCTAATGGATTGCTTAATTCCTTAACACTTCTTTTAATTCGTTTCTCTGATATATCTAAGCTTGTTAAACTTCTTTTTATGAGATAAAATTATGTAATTACTATAAAATACATTTATAATGTAAAATAATCTTTTTTTTTTTTTTGCATTCGAAGTAGATTATAATGAAGATTTTTTTTTTTTTTTCTGGTTGGGGGAGAGGCAGGAATAAAAATGTACCAAATGGCTTACAGTGTTTGTTTAGGGCAGAGGGATTATGGGGAATTTTTTCCGTTCATAACTTTTCAAATTTATGATGTTTTATAAAATAATCTTTTAAATGTGTGGCTCTTATTAGAGATTTTTTATAAGTTATCACAATAATGTATTTACCAAGGATGGGAATCTCTTTGTGATATGTCAGGTAGATAGTTGAAAAGCCAGGAAACAGTAGAAATAAATAGATTTGTTTGTTGGTTTGGGTTAATTGCATTAGGAAAAATCCATTCAGTGAATTGATTCACTTTGGAAGTAATGTCTATGTTGATACGAATAACATCACAGTAACGACAACAAAAAACCACTGAATAGGAATTATGTTAAGTTATATATGTTTATACATTCCAGAAACAACTTTATATGTGAAATCAATAAGCCTGACTTAAATTCCCTTCATTTTATTCTCTTAGTAACAATGAGTGTCCTTTTTATAGGTAAAATATTTCTAGAATCTGTGGCTAATTTCACACCTGTAAATTCCCACAAGTTAACTACTACATGTAGAAAGCCATCCCTGTATCAGGTTACAAGAGCAATAAATGTTGTCTCCTTAAACATATTACATTATTTTATTATAAGTATTTGTAACAAGCTTTTTCCACTGAGAAACGTATGCAGTAATTAACTGGTAAAGTAATTTCTGTTTGCAACGTAGAGTATAGTTAAAGGAAAAGTAAAAAATTAAAGAATGAATAAACGCTGACAGATCGAATAATGCCACCCTTTAAAGAACGTAGTTTACGGATTACAACTGGGATAGAATCAAATCATTCTTGAATAGAAAACTCACAAGTTTATTTTTTTTGAAAATGCATAACTTTTGGTCCCTAAAGTCAAAACTTAATTTTCAGGACGAACCACCAAAAGACAGATATTGGCTTTACATTTCTTTACCTCATTTGTTCGTTCAACAAATTCACCTGGGTACCTGCTATGTGCCTTATACCGTGCAGGTTAGTGTGGAAATGACGGTGAGCAAAACAAAGTTCCTTTGCATATGGAGAGAAACAGACATTAGGACAATAATATATGTCATGTGGTAAAAATGTCCGTAAAAATGAAGAAAGCAGGGTGAGGCATGAGAATGAAGTGGATATGCTCTGGTTCGGGAGGTCCTCTCCAATAAAAAAGAGACTTGAAAGGAGACTGGAATGCAGCAAGGAAACAAGCATGTTATTTGTCACTGAATCTGTTATATGACACTTTGGATTCATCTTCTGTAAGATTAAATTGCAAATTGATATGATGGCAAAACAACAAAATTTCATAGGTATTTGACGCTATCCTGAATTTTTCACTAAGATAGC
>NW_007732226.1:105538-111294 GCF_000696425.1 Galeopterus variegatus | reverse complement strand
TATGTCATGTGGTAAAAATGTCCGTAAAAATGAAGAAAGCAGGGTGAGGCATGAGAATGAAGTGGATATGCTCTGGTTCGGGAGGTCCTCTCCAATAAAAAAGAGACTTGAAAGGAGACTGGAATGCAGCAAGGAAACAAGCATGTTATTTGTCACTGAATCTGTTATATGACACTTTGGATTCATCTTCTGTAAGATTAAATTGCAAATTGATATGATGGCAAAACAACAAAATTTCATAGGTATTTGACGCTATCCTGAATTTTTCACTAAGATAGCAATACATACATTGGATCTGTATTGAAAGATCCTCATATATAAGAAGAATTGAAAAATATTCAAGGTTAGCAGTTGATACTGCATTTTAGAGAAAAACAATTGTCTTAAAAAAATTTATTTTATTTTATTTTACTTGGCAGCTGGCTAGTACAGGGGTCAAACCCTGGACTTTGGTGTTATCTTCACCAAGCTCTAACTAACTGAGCTAACAGGCAAGGCCATAGTTTTCAAATCTGAAGAGATATCTCTAGGAGATATTTCCTAATGAACATGCAGTTACAGTGTATCATAGGGACACTGTTCCAACTCTAAACTGGTAGAGTGAACGGAAAAGAAAAAAACCCAACACATTATTAAATAGTAATGAGAGTGGTCTTAAGATTCATCTACAAGTTTGTAAAGGGAAGAATCTAGATCCACTGGGTTATTTAAATTTTGTCTGTATGTGTAGCAGGGAGGGTGATGGGTATATCTCAGAGATAAATGATGATAATAAACTTAAAACCTGAGTCATATAAATATACGAAATAATTTTTAAAATTAAGCAAGTGAATAAAAAAGGCCTAATAGTGAAGTTGGGGCAGTCTGAAATTGGACAAGACAATTCCAAAATGATGTACAAGATTGTGAAATATAAATGTCTTTTTACATATACTTATCTGAAGATAATTTGGATGAGCATACCTCCTCCAAATTATACATATCAAGATCATTCAGTGAAACTTACTGTGTCAAGCAAATTGCTCAAACTTTTTTTGGGGGGGGCGCTGTATATAATAATAGCCACAACATAATAGTAGATAAAAAGTAAAGACAAATTCTAAATCTAAAATTTAGATACAACTTTGAATCATATCTAAACAGATGTGAATTTAAACAGCCCTCCTTTGAACCATATCTAACTATTGTCCTATTTGCTTAATTTTGCACATAAGTGTCTAATTGAGCATTCACAATCTCATAAGGTGCACACCAGGACTCAAGCAAGCTTTGTCTTAGGCCCTTAAGGGTAAAGGTTTTGTATCACTTCCAGATTTTCAATTAGATCCTAATTATAACATGCTTCATTTAAAGCTACAGGAATCTCGACCCTGTCAACACTACCGGACTATAACATGTCTGTCTTAATTAGATCTGATTAGTTCTGGGCCCAGCTTGCATTGTGTACCCTGACTCTGTTAAAAGCTGCTCATCTGTTTGGCAGCTGCTGGTATGGAAGAACCTTATCCATCACGTTACAAGAAAGCGTGCTCCCTCACCTTCCTCTCCTGGGATGCTGGGCCTTTTGATATCGCATAACTTCCTATGATCAGCTAAATAATGCACCTCACTTATCACTGGCAGTATGATAAAGCTGGGAATGGAAACCTCAGCTCCTCAGGGGCTACTACTGGGAGCCCTGTGAGCTTGTCCAACTCTGCCATCCAACACAATTCTATATGGCTATTTTAAGTGTTCCAGAGATTGATTTATTTATCCCATGTATTCTGTAAGTCTGTATTTCAAGAAGACTATATGAAATGCTATGCATTTTCTGAAATCTATTTTCAAATATAATCAGCAAGTGTTATCAATTTCATTGACACGAAAACAAACAAACAAACAAAATCCAACAAACTTTAAAACTGTTGACCAAAGTGTATAGTGACATATGTTGTGATTTTCTTTCTTTGGCATTTGCGATTTGTTTCCAGAAGCCTCCAGATGAAAATATCAGTATTGATTTTCTTCTTTTTTTCTTTTTTTGATACACCAAGCTTGCTTCACTACTGATGGCTCACAACCCATCAGGAAATCCTCATTTACTTTGCTTTGCATTGGGGCAGCATTTTGATAATGGTTGAATTAATACTGGGCATTGACAAATTTATCTACAGTTAATGAAACTTCTCATTTAGTTGTGAGTTACTACTGACAAGGCATATTAGATTTACTAGGATTAGCAAGAGGAATTGTCTTCACATTTTAGCCTTTTCTAAGCTGGGCTGTCTGAAGAGGTATTCTAGAAAAGGCTTAAACTATTCCATACGATATGCAGAAATATTCAATATCATAACTAAAAGAGCCATATAATGTACTGACTATATAGAGTAATGGGAAAAAATGCAGGTTTTTAAATGCCATTGTAAGTTTATCACTATGAATTTCTAGTTGAAATTGTTTTAAATCCAGAAATTAAGTTTGTTTAGTTATTTCCACTAAGAGAAACCAAATAGTTTCCTTTGTAAATGCTGTTTTCTCCATCAACAATACTATAAACATGCCATCAGGTTAATCATGCAAATAAGTGAATATAGAGATCTGGGTCCTATAGACATATCATCTAATCAGCTATTTGAGAAAGACAACTGAAATACAGCATTAAGATTCTATCCTTTGTATGCCTTCCTCTCCAGAAATATGGCCTACAGTAATGATAATAGTAACACACATTGTGGACTTGATTTATGCTAGATTTGTTTTAAGTGTTTTATATGCAGTAACACACATTGTGGACTTGATTTATGCTAGATTTGTTTTAAGTGTTTTATATGCATAAACTTAATCCACATAGCAACTCTGTATGGTATGGGCTACTATTTAACACTATGGGGTATGTATCATAATCCCAGTTTTAAAATGAACAAATACATAGAAAGTGAGATTAAATAAATTGTCCAAACACCCAGCTATGGAGCTGCAGAGGTAAGATTTGAATCTCTGTCTAACGTAATGGGTTAAAATGAACAAATACATAGAAAGTGAGATTAAATAAATTGTCCAAACACCCAGCTATGGAGTTGCAGAGGTAAGATTTGAATCTCTGTCTAACATAATGGGAGTTAAAAAGATTTATTTAGCCTGGAACTTAGAGTTCTAGGGATAGAAAAATGAGTTTTCCTCATTTATATTAGAATTAACTTGTCAAATAGAAAGTGTAATTACATCTGTACTCTCATCTTATATCCAGTACCTCCTTGTTCATTAAACTCCAGCCTTCTTTTGACTTCTCACATAGAGCTGTTGCTATACCTGTTCCCTCTGCTTGGAGAGCTGTAACCTTGAATATTGATAGACGGGTGATAAAATGGGACAGAGAAGAGCAATCTCTGCTTAAATCTCACCTCTTCAGAAAGGCTTTCTCTGACCCTTTGCCTAAAATAGCATCTCCCTAGCCAACATACTCTCACATTATTGTCTACATTTTTATCTTTACCAGAACTAATACTATCTCCATTTATTCTGTCTATTTACTTCTCCTGCAGAGTCCAATAAAGTCTATGAAAGCAAACAGTTATTGATCTTGTTCATGGCTGTATCCCCTAAACTTGGAAAGCTATTTGGCATAGGTAGGTGCTCAGTAAATATTTGTATGTAGAATCAGATGAACCATAGAAAGCTAAAAATATTATTCAGGGGAAATAAGAAGAATTCTAGACAAGTAATCACCTACTCAATCTTAAGGAATACAGCCAGAGCCCGCAGCCAGTAAGGCTGGCTTAATTCATTGGGCTCCAGAATCCTCACAAAGAGGACGAGAGACTAGGTCTATAACTATTCTGCCTTGTTTTTGAGATCTAGTTCCCAAACTTGCAATCTAAATTGAAAGTATGGTTTCTGGTCTTGTTTCTCTGAGCCTAAAACCTAGCCTTGAAAATCTGCTTAGCATACCAAATGATCTGGCCAGGGACACCAACTCATTTCCATTCCTTTCCTCCCATCTATCCACTGCCAACCTCTTAAGGTATTAGGATATTGAAGTACTGGGGCTGATCAACACCCGATTATGGCTTTGAAATCTTATGCTATTGATTCCTACGATGACTGCTACTGACACTGCCTGAACTTCACATACTGCTTGCTTTTCTTCCCCTACCTGGTACTTAAATATTGCTATACTCCAGGACTCCATAGCTGGCCCATTCTCCTTCATTAAATATACTACTCTGTCCTGATCCTATGAATTTAAAAAACATCCATGAATGTCTCCAAATCTCTATATCCATCTCAGACTCCTTACCTTTGCTTCAGATCCATTTATACAAATCTGCCTCATTTTCACATAGAGAAATCAAATTTCAAACATAATTCTGTCTCCACAGCACTTCAGCAATAGTCGCCCCACAACTTTAGAACCCCTAAGCTTGATTTAGAAAATGTTAAATGTAATCAGCATGATTTTTTTAAACATTTTTAAAAAGTTTATTTTTTTTAATTGTACATATTTGTAGGGTACAATTTGTTGTTTCAATACATGCATATATCTAAACAGAATAGTTCACATACGTATCACCTAAACATTTATCATTTCTTTGTGGTTATAACATTCAAGATCCTCTTTACTGGCTATCCTGAAATATACAATACAATATTATTAGCTATCATTACCCTAGGACACCGGAACTTATTCTTCCCATCTAACCGTAATTTATTTCCAAAGTATTTGTCAAATACAAGGGTACTTCAAAAGTGCATGGAAAAATAGAATTAAAAGATAATATAAATTTTTCCATGGACTTTTTGAAGTACCCTGGTATAACCACTTCTCACTATTTCTATTGATGCAATCAAGGTTTAAACAGTCCTCTTGGATTAATGCAATTTCCTTCCAACATTCTGCTCTCAAGTCAGTTGTGACCTCCAGGATGAGGTTGCCCCTGATCTCCATATCTACATGTAGATCCCCCCATCATTAACTCATGAACCTTTCTCAATTTTACTTATCTGTTATATTTACTTCAAAGGAACAATCCTACCTGGGTTTATATCATTTATTTATTAGTGCACCTGTTCATTGTCTATCTTCCCAAATGACTATGAGGTTCTTGAGATAAATTCCAGAGCCCCAAGCAGCTACAAACAGATAATACTTGCATAAATATTATCTGCTGAATAAATATATGAATTAAGCGATACTATACTCAAAATTTTAACTTTTTTTCCCCAAACAAGATGCCATGCTCACACCAAACTCCTTCTTGTAAATAGACCTATCCCAGTGAAATTTGGACCTAACCACCAATCAGTTTTTAAGGTGTCTTCTGGCGTCTCTGAATTAGGAGTAGGAGTAATTTAGATTCACGTTGATACACTGACAACTCAACCTGTTCTAAGCATCACTACACACACATTTATAAAAGCATATCCATCCATCCATCCATCCATCCATCCATCCATCCATCCATCCATCCATCCATCCATCCATCCATCCATCCATCCATCCATCCATCCATCCATCCATCCATCCATCCATCCATCCATCCATCCATCCATCCATCCATCCATCCATCCATCCATCCATCCATCCATCCATCCATCCATCCATCCATCCATCCATCCATCCATCCATCCATCCATCCATCCATCCATCCATCCATCCATCCATCCATCCATCCATCCATCCATCCATCCATCCATCCATCCATCCATCCATCCATCCATCCATCCATCCATCCATCCATCCATCCATCCATCCATCCATCCATCCATCCATCCAT
>NW_007732226.1:99618-105334 GCF_000696425.1 Galeopterus variegatus | reverse complement strand
GGAGAGAATGGCCAAGAAAGTTTCCACTGAGAAGAATTCTTTGGACAAAGATGGGAACAGAAAGGTAACGGGGGACAGATCGTATAGGTTCTTATGAGTCACTGTAAGGATTTTGCTTTTACTCTGAGAAAGATGGAAATTATCAGATGGCTTTAGACAGAACGGTGATGGGAAGCGACACATATTTAAATGAGATATTCCAGACTTCTGCGTTGAGAATGTTTTGAAAGGTAAGGATGAGAGCAGAAGGCCATTTGCTGTAATAAATCAGGCAAGAGATCATGGTAACACAAAGTCGAATGGCAGCCATGGAGGTAATAAAAATTTTCCAACTCTGGATAGCTTTTAAAGGTTGCGTAGACAGAATTTACTGACAGACAAGAAGTGTAGAATGAGAGAATGGAAGTGAAGGGAGAGAAGCACCGGCGGAAAAGAGGAATCAAGGGTAAGTCCTTGATATTTTGCCAAAGTGAGAGGGAGAATGGGCTTCCCAGTTCTGAGATGAGAAATGAGAGGGAGGGAAGTTAACAGACACTCAATTTGGAATATATTAAATTTGAAATGTCGATCAGATTCCATAGGCAGATGTCAAATAGATAGTTAGACACGAACGTCTGAAGTTCTGAGGAGAGTTGCAGGCAGGAGATGTATTTTTTGCAAAAAACCAACAAACACAGAGACAGCATTTACAATTGTGAGTCTGGATTAGATCTTCAAAAGAGTGATAGCGTGAGGAGAGACCCATGCAATGAGCCTGAAGTACTGATAGCTGGGGAGAGAACAAGGAGCTAACCAAGAAGACTGAGATGGGCTTGTGAGAGAAGGGGGAGGAAAACCAGAAGGCAGGTGAGGGAAGTGTATAGAGAAATAGCCGTCAAACTATGTCAAGATTATGACGACTGAGCATAGTCTTTAGACTAAGTCTAAGATGAGGCTTGACTTAACAACAGTGGTAACGTTGGCTTACTTGACGTTGAGTAGCAAATGTGTTAGAGTGGAAGGACAAACCCTGACTGGAGTAGGCTCAGGAAATAGTGGAAGTACGAGTACATAGTTTGGGAACAATCAGGTACCCTCTTTCAGAGAGTTTGGCTGAAAAATGACAGTCGCTAAAGAGAGGTGTGGGTTCAATGCAGGGGTTTTTGTTTAAAATGTGGGAAAAATACATCATGATTGAATTGTGTTTTTGTATTAACAGGAATTATTTTTTTTTTTAGAGCAGAAAGTGTTGATGATGCAGGAGTCAGATCCTTTTGGGGATATCATTCACAGAGAAGGGATGGAATTGCTATGAAGTGCAGCATTAGTGAGGAACATCAAAATCTATCCTTAGTAATCAGAAAGCCAATTTTGGTGGAAAATAGATGTGTGAACGCGGTAGTGCGAACTTGTAGAAGTTCTTTTCTGGTTGTTTCTATGTTCTTAGAAATAGAGGGCAAGGATGGCATGGAGTAATATAATCTGAAGGGGTGAGAAATTATTAAGTAGTTGTTTAAAAGACTGGGAGAGTCAAAGGATTAAGGAAATATAATATGAATGCCAGATGGTATCAAATGCCCACCTGGGGTTATTAAAGTATTTTACTTTTTCACTTATTTCCTACTTTCCTAATTTTGATTATTTTTTGGAAGTTCATGCCATCTGAAATTAAATATATCAGTGGCCATAACAATTATTAAAAAGGTATGAAACTGTCCTCGCAATCATAGCACATTGGTCATTACTTCAGAATACTAAAGAACAAATACGGGGAAAAATCGTCACACACTGTTATTACATATTGCAAAGCCAAATGCATCCAAACATACACTTTTTCTTCACAAACATAGACAACTTAGAACCTAAATTTATAAAAATGTTTTTTACCTCTATAATCGAATTAGAAGCATCTTTTCTATGAATTAACTCCTGTTTCTTCATAGAGAACTGAACAAATAAGCATCCCTATTTTGTAATGGCCAGAGGTAACTTCCTCTCTCTCTCTCTGTTTCTACACACACACACACACACACACACACACACACACACACACACACACGTATGCATTTATATTCACTTATTTTTATTAAGAACATTTTATCTAATCTAAGACCTCCCAATATTTTACCATTTCTATAGTCACCCTACTTTTTAAAGTCTGTCTTTTTCAAACTATGTCACATTGATTCTCTTCCTATTTTCAAAGCTCTCCTGCTTCCAGCCCCCAATCTACTAGTTTAAATCATTTTTAACTGGTGAACAGATTTTGTAGTAGTCTCTTTATTCATTGCCCCAGCATCCATATCTTCATATTTTATTGCTTTACACTTAATACTACTGAAGTAATTACTTAAAACTCATCAATCAGATCATTGTAATCTACTAAAAATTTTTCCAGCTGCCTAAGGATAAAATTAAAAAATACATTTCTGGCATATAAGGCCAAATCTAATCTTCCACTCATGTTTCAAAAACTGCCCTACTCCCAGTAATCTACTAAAAATTTTTCCAGCTGCCTAAGGATAAAATTAAAAAATACATTTCTGGCATTTAAGGCCAAATCTAATCTTCCACTCATGTTTCAAAAACTGCCCTACTCCCCGAAACCTTGACTATAATGTCTAATGTTCACTGGACCTAGATCATAACTGACATCCTATTCTTCCTAATCCTATTCTCACTCCACCCTGTGTATCTTTGTTCATATGTGCTCATTTTGAAATGCCCAGTTCTTATTTCTGGGCCCGTAAAGATCCTACCAATTTTCCAAGCTCTTGAACACTGTTTTAGTCAGAGTTCTACACTTATACATGCTATTGGTTCTGTTTACATATATGCATATTGTACATTATATATATATATATTTATATATATGTTATATATACTATATAAAAAGAGATTTATTATAAGGAATTGGCTTATGTGGTATTACAGAGGCTGTCAAGTCCAAAATCTGCAGAATCAATGTCCCAGTTTGAGTCCAAAGGCCAGCAGGCTGCTGCAGAACCAGGAAGAGGTGCTGTTCCAGTTCAAAGGCCAACAGGCAGGGTCAGACTTTTGCTCTCCCCAAGCCTTCAGCTGATTGATGGAGGGCCACCCACATTATGAAGGGCAATCTGCTTTACTCAGTGTACTGATTTAAATGTTAATGTCATCCAAGAACACCCTCACTGAAACACCCAGATTAATGTTTGACCACATATGTGTGAAAGTCTAAGCCAGCGAGCCACGAATGTGAACCACATATGAGTTTTAAAATTTTCTAGTAGCCACATTTTCAAAAGTAAAAAGAAATGGGCCAGATTAATTATATACAAATGTGCAACCTATTATCATTTCAACATATAATTAATATAAAAATATTGCTGAAATATTTTATGTCTTTGAAAACCAGTGTGTGTTTTACATTTACAGAACTGAATTTGGAATAGCCATTTTTAGGGGCTTAATAGATTCACGTAGCTGGTAGCTACCACATTAGACAGCACAGGTCTGAACTAATATGTGGTTTAACTCACTCTGCCTAACAGTATCGATCAACATATTTTCTTAATAGAAATAACAGGAAAAGTTGAACTAAAAATAACATTAAAATACTTCTGAAAATCTTAATTGTTCAATTGGAAATACTGGTTTAGCAGAAGTCTGGACTTAACAGCAGGTTCCATATTTATTAGAAATATTTAATTCATCAAGTAAGATGTTGAGAACTACTTAGACATAAAAAGAATTCAAACTTAGAGGGCTTGAGGACAATAGAAATATTTTCCTAATGTTTATATTTCTTTAAAAATAAAATAAAAACTTTTCCCAAAAGTGGATTTTGAAGTAGTTGTGGAAATGGAACTGTTTCTTCATGTGAAAATATTAAAAATCTTAAATGTATTAAAATGCTAAAGCCCCAATATTAAGCTCTTGAGATTTTCTGTTTCAGTTATTGTAATTATGGCAGACACGAAACTTGGAGTATAATAAAAAGAAAAACAAATGCCCACCATAAAATTTGGTTCATAAGTACTTGAATAAAGGGTTATTAAGAGTTATTTATTGAACACTTCAGTTTAATGGGCTCTATGCTAAGTGTTCTCTACAGTATTTTCAATCCTTTCAACAACTCTACAATGTAGCTATTATTATTCTCCTTCTTAAATATGACAAACTGAGTCTTAGAGATATTAAATAACTTTTTCAAGGTCAAGGACTTGTAAGCTATAAAACCAAGTTAAACTCTTAATATATTTTCTAACTTGGGAATAGTTAACCAATTTTGTGAAGAAACATATATACTGTTGTCTTAGTAAGTTTGGGCTTATGAACAGAAATTTATTTCTTACAGTTCTGGAGGCTGGGATGTCCAAGAGCTGCCAGAATGGTTGGGTTCTGGTGAAGGACTTCCTCTGAGCTGTGGCCTGCCAGCTTCTCGTCATATCCTCACATTGTAGAAAGGGGGCGAGAGAGCGGACTTCCTCTGAGCTGTGGCCTGCCAGCTTCTCGTCATATCCTCACATTGTAGAAAGGGGGTGAGAGAGCTCCCTGGGTGTGTGTGTGTGTGTGTGTGTGTGTGTGTGTGTGTGTGTGTGTGTGTGCTGGTCTTGCCATCTTCATTTATGAGGGCACTAATCCCATTCATGTGGGCTCCACCCTCATGACCTAATTACCTTGAAAAGGTCCCACCTCCTAATACCATCACATAGGGGAGGGGTTTAGGATTTCAACATATAAATTTTGGGAGGACACAAACATTCAGTTCATAACAAATATTTTAAGGAATCTGTTGATTATATATCTATTTTGGGAAAACATACATGAGGTATTTCAAAAGTTCATGGAAAAATAGAATTCAAAGATAATATGACTTTTTCCATAAACATTTTGAAGTACCCTCATATTACAGTAGTAAGACTTTGTTTTTATCTTAGAGTGGATGTAAAAAAATTTTAAGTGAATGTGAGATAAGAAAACTCTAACTTTAGATGCTTTACATACTAGTTTGTATTTAATCTTTAAAATAATAGAGCAAGATTGATGTTATCATTTCCTTTTTACAAATAAGGAAACTGAGGTTCAGAAAGTCTCTTGCTTAAAGTGGTAAATTCAGATTTTACCATTCTCTATCTGGCTACATGTCCATGTTTTTTTCAACCATTACCCTAAGTTAATAAAAATTTTGAACAGAAGACATATACGGAAATGTATGAAATGGGATGAAAGAGAGACAATATACTGATAGTTTTTCTAAAAAAAGAGTTATCCGTGTCTTGTACATGATCATAATAGCATGCTGTTGAATAAAGGATATAAAATTATATACATGATACAATTTCCTATTGTAGGTATTTTAAATATTACCATACCTTGGAACTACAAAATATGATCACTCACCATTCCTAAAATTGAAAAAAAAATTAAGTATTTACTTTCTGTCATATTGGGGTTCACACTTTTTTTTTCATTTATTTGCTAACTTATTTATCAACTTTTTGAGGTCTATTATATAAGACACTGTTCTAGATAAGTACTGGTGATATGATGGTTATCACACTATAAGCAGTACAGTACAATACAATATAATTAAGCGCTATCCCAATAGAATTTACATTCTATAGGTAAACAATATACAGTAGGATACCTGTCAACTTGTGAAAAACTGATAATGATTATTTGTATAAAATTTAAGCTGCATTGTTAAAGTTGGTTAAATTTGCTATTTCATATACATTTGAGATTTTGAAGCTGA
>NW_007732226.1:96351-99294 GCF_000696425.1 Galeopterus variegatus | reverse complement strand
GCTGCATTGTTAAAGTTGGTTAAATTTGCTATTTCATATACATTTGAGATTTTGAAGCTGATAACTGAAATTCTCTATGTAAAACTATTATGGGAATAAAGGTAGATAAGGGGGTTGATTAAGCTAAATTTAAGTATTAGTTTCTAATAAAATACGACTACTTGTTAAATTCTAGCGCCCAAAGCAAGAACATTTAGAATTTCTCCCTTTGCCACTTGCAGATGCAAAACAAATACTCCCCATTGCCTGCTGCTGTTGCAGGTCAATTTGTAAGGTTAATTGATGTGGGCACTGAATAAATCCAGCTTTTTTTGTTTGTTTTCTTGAGCTTTGAAGTGTCTAAAAGTGTGCAGCATTCTAATATATTTTTGCTAGATGGGTATTCTCATTCAGAACGTTTTTTATCGACACCTTTTCCTATGAGTTTGGATTCTGTTTTAAATATCCAAAGGATCTGTAAGAGTAGTCACTGACATTCATTGAATACTTATTATGTAGCAGACACTAAGTATTTCACACATGCTATCTTTTGTGCTCTGCTTGCTTTTCCTTTATTGGTGACATTATGATCTTTTACCTAGAGAACTAATTTGTTGAGATGTTCAATAGGATGTTATGTGTATGCACATATCATACAGTGGGCACTTACACATTTATTTAAAGTCCCTTTACACATTTATTTAAAGTTACAGACTGCAATTCAGCAAGAACTGCAAGAGAATGAGGTCTGAAGTTTCCTCCTTTGAAAACAAAACACAATTATCACAGCCCAGAATAGTATGAACTCCATAGCAGGCAAGTTTGGAGACAAGGAATATTCCATATTAGTTTACTGCAATTTGGTTTCCTTAAATAGGACTCCTTCCTGTTTCATATGTGGATTAAAGCAGAGAAAGAAGAAACAGGGTATGTGGGATTGTTTTACTTAAATGGCATGGGTCCATGTTCATAAACAAATACCAAAAGCCGAACACACAATTTCGGTATAACATTGTGTATTAACTATATACATTATTACTCATACTTATTTGCTAAGGTTGGTAGTTGAAAACTTTAGTAGGCATAAGAATTGCTTTTTTTTTTTTTTGAGCCCAATCTTCAGAGCCAAGTATTTGCATTTTTTACAAGTTCCAAGATGTTACTAATGCTGTGGTCCACAGACCACAATCTCAGAATCACTGGCTTAGAAAACGTGCATAGAATTTGGATTAATAGCTGCTGTGGCTGTGCTTTATTTGAACAAAACATGCTATCAATCAGACTTAACTTAGGTGCTCAAGTTGTCCCTGTAAAGGCCATATGGACTACTTTGTATCAGGTACTGTGGTAAAGCAAGTGACATATGCACTGTCCTCTTCCTGAAAAGCCCTCAGATTGCAAAAGGACACAATCTCTTTTTCAGAATTAGATGGAGAATAAACATAAACCATAACTGGACAACAACAAGTATAAGTCAGTGTGTTGAATTCCATGAATATACTGAGCATTACAAAAGCATAAATGAGAGGCAACCAGCCCAGTCTGGTAGGGCAAGAAAGGGGTCAAAAAGGACAGGATCTTGAAATGAGCTGTGGAGATTGTAGGATAAATAGGGATCACATGACTGGAGAAAGGCCATAGACCTTAATACTGTTCCTGACAAATACGTGTACTTGCTAGCAAAGAAAACTAGGTCAGAGAGTGTAAATGGGATCATCAAAAAAGCCATTCCCATCACTAAAAGTATAGCTCAAAGTATGTTCCTATTTATTTGTTTTTGGTGGCTGGATGGGGTGGCATCTGGACTCTTGACCTTGTTGTTATAACACCGCGCTCTAGGCAACTGAGATAACGACGAGCTATATTTCCTATTTATTGACAGCAGGCTAGTAATAGTGACCATTTGGCCCTGCATTGTTCCTTTTGTCAGTCAGATTTTTCTGAATACTGTGTATCTTTTTTATTCACATTGTTTCAGACATGGGTTGACATATGTAGTACTCAACAAATGTTTCACGAATAACAAAATGGAAGGAAGGATATCAAAAACTATACATTTTAAGGTAATTCTTGTTTTACAATAATTCCTAAAGCAAAAACCAAGCAAAACAAGCACAAGTATTTATACATGTATTTCATATTTGCAACAATTTCTTCTTTTAAATTTATTCAAACTGGTAAATAAGGTATGTAAGAAAAATTTTGGTCACTCTGTTTTAGGGAGTGTTTCAGTTATAATGTTAGAACTCTACTGTGTCAGTCAGATTTCTAATGTACTACTATTAAAAAATGCCTACATGCTTCAAATTCAGTATCTTAAAAGTAGAACAGTTTGTCATTTTTTAGGTGTAAAATTTGCACTAATTTTCAATTAAAGTGATGAATTAAACATATCATTAGTTTATTAAGCATTTGTTTCCACAGAAAACTATTAAGGCATCTGTCTATGCATGCATTTACTAATTTTATTATCAATTCTAAAGCCAAAGCATAAATGGAGTGTGTCAAATACCATTTGTAAAGAATGGCACACTATCATTCATAAGGTTAAGATTATGCTCCCTTCAATCATTATAGAACTGATCATCATTTCTTTGAGTTTATAAACTGACCATATCTTCTGATGTGGTATACAAATAAAATTTCCTGCTCTATAACTGTTTTGGAATTAACTTTTAGGAAATCAAAGCTTTCCTTCCATTAGGAAAGCCCAGATGTAACTGCAACAGACAGCCAACGCTGCACAACAGCGGTAGTTCAGGTTCTAAACTATGCATTTTCCCTGACCAAGTAGTACAGATGTATGCCCCACAGTAGTGTTAATCTGTTTATTGCTGTAGAAAATCCTCAAGAATTTGCCCAACTACTATAATTCTTCTGAGAAGACAAGTTTCTACTAGGACCGTACATGTGTAACAAGTGCAGCAATTGAAAAAAAATATTTTTTTAACTGTGAAATTTTAA
>NW_007732226.1:93469-95141 GCF_000696425.1 Galeopterus variegatus | reverse complement strand
AAAAAAAAAATCAATCTAAATAAAATGACTGCAGAAAGTGATTAACACTATGAGATCTATAAAATGTGTGAGGAGGCTGGGAGAGAAGGAGGAATGTACCAACTCTAAATGCTGCGATGCAAAGGATTCCCACTGAATTTAAAGCCTGAGTGAGAAGAGATCTAGGGGAAGATTTTCCATCAGGAAGAACAAATACGAAAGCCATGAGGTAGATTCTGAGTGTTGGAAAGAGAGAGAGAGGTGCCCATATAGCCAGAGCATAGTGAACTTCAGACAGAACAATGCCAGGTAAGGCCAGAAGAAAAGTTGGATCATGTGCATTTAGCACCTTATAGCCCAAGTTAAACATGAGAATTTCAACCTTTTTGTTCAATGGTAAACTCCAGAGTGTTTGAAACAACGAGCTCCATTTCCTGATTTATGCTTTGGAAAAGATTGTGCTTGGCTTCCATGAAGAGAATAGCTTGTGGGGAGAAAAGAACACAGGTAAGGAAATGAGGAAAACACCATAGTCTTCAAGGTGAGAGTTGATGGTGGCCTGGATAAGTGCAGTTGCAGTTAACAGAGTAAAAAGTGAACAGACTGAGAACTCCAAAATAGAGATAGAACTGATGAGGCCACTGTTCAGATTACTTGAAATATTCCTCAAGTACTTATATGAATGAACTGAGAATGACTGTGTAGATTTTAGAAACTCAAAACACCTAATTATAGTTATAAAATTGTTATTATTATCCCTTTGATGTATTCAAAGGTAATTTATACTTGATTGTACAAAGTTGGCCATTATTTCATTGTTTTTGATGGCTGAGTAGTATTCCAAGATGTATATAGACCACAATCGCCTTATCCAGTCATCCATCAATGGACATTTAGGTTGTTTCCATCACCGAGCTATTGTAACTAGAGCTGCAATAAACATGGGAGTGCAGATATCCCTTCGACCTGATATTTTCCAATCCTCTGGATATATCCCCAGGTGTGGGATTGCTGGATCATGTGGAAGATCTACCTGTAGTTGTTTAAGGAACCTCCATACTGTTCTCCATAATGGCTGTACTAATTTACAGTCTCACCAACAGTAAAAATAGACAGAGAGAAGGAAAGAAAGAAACAATAGTCACAGTAATATATTGAACTTTTAGAAAATTAGAAGTGGAAAAGGGGAGGAGAGCAGGAGAGGGAGGGGAGCTAATGAGGAATTGGTCAAGGGACATAAAGAATGATTGTGTATTGTAATGATGAATAAGCTAACTATACTGATATAACTACCACACACTCTACATAATTATTGAAAAATCAATGCTGTATCCCACATATATATATATAATAAAAAATAAAAATAAAAAATAAGTAAAAAACAAAAAACAAAGTTGGCCATTATAATATTTTAAACTTTCTTTAGGCACACAAATCCCTACATTCAACTTCTTAGAATACTGATTTATCTGGTTTGGTAAGTCCAATAGGATGCCTCAAATGATCTCCTGCAGTCTTTCTACACATTACTTTATTTCATACTCCACCCCTCACAAAAGACAAGTGTTGGACAGTATACTTTGGAGAAAGTATGATGAAACATATCAATGAAATCATAATAATGTATCAAATCTTTTCTAAAAAGATAAAACAATATCCCCTCATTGTCAAAGAGTATCTTCTGGTTAAAAAA
>NW_007732226.1:92787-92994 GCF_000696425.1 Galeopterus variegatus | reverse complement strand
ATGAACATTTTGAAATACTCATATAAATATTGACAGGATGGAAGAGAATTTGAGTGAGTTTCAAATGTGTGAAAAGTTAAACAAAGAAAAATTAGGAATAATGACATGTGAGAGAACTAAAAAGGAAAAAACAATCAGAATTGTCAGGTACATTGATGCCTCTTTATAGAAGACATTGGATAATTTTTCTTCTTCATGGAAAACAAA
>NW_007732226.1:83294-92394 GCF_000696425.1 Galeopterus variegatus | reverse complement strand
GGTACATTGATGCCTCTTTATAGAAGACATTGGATAATTTTTCTTCTTCATGGAAAACAAAGATGATTTATTGGAAGTGCTTTGAAACTAAAAGTAAATTTTATTTGTTCCTTGTGGATTATTGTGTGATTTTGCGATGTCAGGAAAATATATAAGATCATACCTTTCAAGGACAAATTCAATAAAATGACTCCTATGCATGGGCAGGGTGATTTAGGGGAGAAGAGTGTTGACACTAAGGCCAAACTTCTTGGGTTCAAATCCCAGCTCTGCCACTTACTATCTGTGTGACTACCAGCAAGTCACTTAACCTCTCTGAGCCTCCCTTTCTTCCACAGCAAAGGGTATTGTGATTCTCAAGTGAGGTTATTTATGTACATTACTCAACATATAATGAGTACTAAAAAATAAATTTCTCATTTACATTACACACAAATGATAGACAAAGAAATGCAACAAATAGGCATTTTTAAGAAAGATAATTTATCCACATGAGAAATATTTTAAGGTTACTTTGCAGCTCTTCCATTAGAAATGATTAAATTTTAGAGCTTTGCTATCTCTGAAAAATTGTCACATACTCATATTTCCTTTTAAGAGAAATATTCTAAATAGGTTCAAATCAAATAGAAGTGAGTGACAAGGTCATTATTAAATATAAAATGTAAATGAGTACAAAATGCATTACATAAATATAGAAACGTGTTTTGGCAATTGAATATCAGTAAAATATGCATTGAATATAAGTTTATTGCTGCTAAAATAAGACATCAAGTATGGAGTATATGTGGGGAAAACCATATCAAGCATTTGTTACAAAGTTACTAATGTCTTTGAACTATTCGATCTTATTTTAAACTTAAATAGAGCTCCTGAGTTCCTTAGCTTGATCATCTTACTCAAATCATACAAACATGTACCATGGCCGTCAAGCAGCATTCTATAAGTGAAGACGGATTTCTCAAAATAAATTTTAAAAATGAGACTAAAGAACAGGAAAATATGTAATGATGTCTTCTACCCTGTGGGAATAAATCACCATTTGCTTATTTGTGTGTGTGTGTCAAGCAATAAATTTCCTAGTCAAAAGGTAAGGAAGAAAGTAGAAACCCCATGATCCACTCTCTAGTCCTCACCAATCCTTAGCTGAGGGTTCATTCTTTGGGAATGATTCATATGACAGCCAAAAACCAGCAGACAAAATCTGCTTCTTTTCAATACCTGCCAACAATGCAGCAATGGAAATAGCACAACGCTGTGTGAAACAGAGCATGATCACATAATCATTTGCTTCGGTGTACTAGAATAATTCTAATTTTCTCTATAATAAAAGTAGACATAATGAGATAAGCTAAGCTTTGTTATTTTGTTAGATCATATGTACAAATAAGAGCCTTTAATCAAATGCATTTAATCAAAATTTTATAAAATATGTAAAATATGGTTGATTGATTAAATGTGTTGCTTCTTTTCAAGAAAAACCGATGGATTAATTAGCACAATTTCTTTTTTATTAAATGAAAGCTACATTGCAATTATCATTATAAACTATTTCTATCAAAGGAGTTAGACCTAGCACAGGTTTTATTTTAGGTGCCAATTTCTCATAAAAATTGCATCCTCTGTACTAACACACATAGGCCCCCTCTGTGATATGCTCTAATTTATATTGTAATCTTTTGAAAAGTGATATTTGAAGAAGACAGTGGACAGTTCTAGTAGAAAATTCATAAGAAATTAACCTTATTTTTCCAAGTTCTTAATCTTAAATAGAGGAATAATTTAAACATTTAAAATGAAAAACATTTTGCTCTGATGACCACAATTTTTCAAAAATACTGACAGGGTGTTGGAATCAAAGTAATGCTCAAGAGTTGTACTGAAAACTTTAAAATTAATCTCTTGAAAACCATAATAAAATTATATGTGCATAAAGCCAATATATAAATAATCGAGTTTTATAATTTACGATCTTAACAATATACAGGATTATAGATTTTTAGGGATGGAAAGGGCCGTAAGAGAAATCCAATACAACCTTACTTCTTTTCTGAGGATCTCCTCCTTAACAGGTAATTTTACAGGTTCCAGAGGAACTCACTCTGTCAAGGCTAGACCACTTCATAGTTGTACTATTCCATTATTAGGAATCCTTTGCATTTTGTCAAAAGCTGTTTCCTTGTTGGTTCCAATTTTCTCTTCCAGGCAATAAAATAATCTGTCTATGCCTCATGACAAATCTTGAAAAGCATTTTAGAGAATTATCCTCTCTGCACTAAGGCTTTTCTTATCTAGGTCATTACATCCCCAGCTCCCTTAACCGTTTCTCAAGTTCAGGTAATAGAACACTCACTCTCTGGTTGGACTCATGAAGTCTGTCAATATCCCTCTCATTATTTGTGGCTCAGAACAAGCCAAACGTCTAATTGTGGTTTATCATTTCCCCGAGCAAGTGGAAGTTAGAAGACCTGGGTTCTGGAATGGCACCATTGTTTTCAGTTGAGAATTAGTTTTTCTTGTAAAATAGAAATAATGATTTATTATTCTTTAAAATAGGTCAGCTCTGCCTAGCACACAGCATTGTGGTATATCTCCAGCAAAATATACAACTGACAGTGCTTTGAAAATTGTAAAGCACTGTAAAAGTGTGGATTTATTATTCTTTAAAATAGGTCAGCTCTGCCTAGCACACAGCATTGTGGTATATCTCCAACAAAATATACAACTGACAGTGCTTTGAAAATTGTAAAGCACTGTAAAAGTGTGGGTTACATTTGTTGTTATTACCTTTCAGCATTCTCTTAAAGATTAATTTGGTCATTTGCTTTATTATATCTGACTAAATATCTGCTCTTTATTCACGAACTGTTGTTAAGTGAGATATAATGATACTAATTGTATGGTTAGTGTCTAGTAAGTCTCAAGCATCACATTAGTGCTAAACCTGTAATATTTTATTTAATCAACATGACTTTGTAGAGGTAGTACAATTAACTCTATTTTATATATTAGGGAATTCCCATCCTGAACTTTTAGGTAGGATTACATGCATATTCTTATTAAATTTTCTGCTAGTTTCAGATCACTGTTCTGGCCAGTGAGCTCCAAATTTGTTTTTATTGCATCTCACTATCTATTAAAAATAATAGAGCGACCTTTCAATAAATCAACATATTTTTGTTTATAAATTATATTTATATGTACTTGTGTACTGGCATGTACATTAGTAAAATTAGTAATTTCCATGATCCTAGTCATTTATTGTACCTAGTCAATGGCTACTTTCATGCTATATCTACAGACATGAGTAAGTGTGACAAAGATTGTCTGCAAAGCCTAAAATACTTACTCTCTGGTTCATGAAAGAAAAAGCTTACAACCCCTACTATAGATAGACCAGTGAAATCTTATTTTTATTAGAGGCATGGAGAGAGTCATTAGAAATAAGATGTTGTATAGTTAAGGGCACTGGCCTCATAGTCGAGACTTAGAATATACTCCTAGTTCTGTATCTCCCTGGCCAAACATTCCTCGGAAATGATCTTTGGTTACTGGTCTTTTGGTTTTGCATTTATAAAATGGTGACATTGGATTATATGAGCCCTCTCTGCTCCAGAGTTCTTCAGTTTCATGTTCCTGAAATATGCTATGCATATACAAATACATCTGACACGTATGCACCACAGTTAAGAACCAGACACATATTGTTCAAAGGGTCTCTCTAAACTTGATGGCATAACTAACTACAGCAATAATAAAAACAAATCATAGCATTGATAATACAGTTGGCATCATTTAGTGCACGACTAAGAAATTTATTTTCAAAGTGTCACGCGTGAAAGAACAGAACCGCAATTTAGGAAAACAAAGGCTTCAGCATAAATAAATTATTACCTCCAAGACCATAAAAATTGTAAATCCAAATTTAATGAGTAATTAAATATCTTAGAATTTACCATTAAATCAACAATTTGATCTTGAATACTAAAAAGTTGATTTTAACTTTTAAAGAGTCTTATAAAATTTTTTCCAAAACTCTATAGGTTGCAATATCAATTTACCCGTTCACTTTTGCTTTTACTCTGAAAAATAATTAAGCTAAAGGAGTTGTATAAGCAAGTAAGTATGAAATATAATATTAAAAGAAAGCCATCAATAAAAGACTTTTGATTATTTTAATAATAGAAAAGTGTTTTTTGTCTTTTTAATAATTGGGTATGCTAATTTCAAAATTCTGAATTATTACTCCAGATCAATTTCTTAATAGTGGTAATAAATATTTTAGACCTTATGGAGAAAGTATACAATGGTGATTAAAATTTTTGACCCAGAGCAGTCACAGCCTGTGAAAGTATTACAGGAAAAGTATGCAAAATAACAGAGGTAGATTTTCCAGATGCCTAGGAAATCCCTCCTCTGTGTGAAAAGCGTTTGGAATCTAAATAAACTCTTTGAGGACAATAGGTGACTAGTTTCTCTCCTGCCTGATAGTCATTGTCTGACTAAGGTTTGCTGGTGAAAATGAAGCAGTGCAACATCCTCAGAAATTGAGATTGTGACTCTATTTATATGGTGACCTAATTTCAGGAGGAAAAAAAAATAGCATGCAGGTTCTAACAAGCACTAACTTATATAAAAATGCAAGGAAGTGGATATTTACTGACGGGCTTGCCCCAGAAAATCTAAGATGTGCAATTGCAACATCTCTAGAAGTTTCGAAAGTGAATATTAAAAATGAGTACATCAGTGCACAAAAGGATTTATATCACAAACGAATATTCTAGGGCTTGCTGTTGAAAAATTCACTGCCTGCATTGAAACAACAGAAAAGGAAACGAGGGGATAAGAGAGCTGACAATCTTCGACCTCTAAAGTGAAAGCTCCTCCACTAGAATACTTATGCATAACTTAAGAGTGCATCTTTACTTTTTTACATTTCTATATCCCCAGCACCTAGAATCATGACTGGCAGGCAACAGGCACTCAGTCAACAGTTATTGTATAAACTAGGGGTGCAAGGAGGGCTGCTACAACATTATAATCAAATACCCTGGAAAATTTACACTACGTCAGTGTTTTGAAAATGGCCATATTTGCCTTTTTGCATGAAGTGATCTTTCCTGGTAATAAAGAGAGGCCTTGCTTGAATTAATTAATTAATTCCTAAATCATTTTTGAGTATCAATCATTTCCAAGGTGTTCTAGGCACTGGAGATAAAGCAATGAAACATAGTCTCTGATCTCATGGATCTTATATTCTGGTGAGAGAACTCAGGAAATAAAGAATAAAATATTACCTTAATTTAAAATATGGGCTTGGGGTAACAATGATGTAAGTTAATCCATTTGTAACAAATGTACTACTCTGGGACCTGCCCGGTGGCGCACTCAGTAGAGGGCAGCGCTCCCGCCGAGGGTTCGGATCCCATATAGAGACCGGTCCGCTCACTGGTTGAGCGTGGTGCGGGCGCAACACTGAGGGTTGCGATCTCACTGGTTGAGCGCGGTGCGGGCGCAACACCGAGGGTTGCGATCCCGTTGCCGGTCACGAAAAAAGACAAAAAGGAAAAAAAAAAATGTACTACTCTGGTGAGGGATGTTAATAGTTAAGGGGGCTGTGGGTAGGTTGGGGCGGGAGGTATATGGTACCTCTCTGTACATTCTGTTCAGTTTTGCTGTGAACTTAAAATTGCTTTAAAAAATAAAATCTATCAAAGATATATCATAGGTAAGATGGTGTTAAGTGCACCAGAGCAAAATAAAGCAGAGTAAGGAAGACAGAAATTACTGGGGAATACTTAAAAGGTACATTTTGGTCACAAAACTTAGCCTAAAGTTTTTATAGATTTTTTTTCTTTATTATTTTTGTCTTTTGCCTTTTGTGGCATTAGTTTTATGGCATTCAAATGATTGCTTAAAATTTGAAACAAATCTTTAACTCACTTGTTTTATACTATATTTTTTAAAAAGCAAACTGATAGTTTTCTCCTCTATCAAACTGAAGGTTCTCGGTCTACTTTTATAAATTTAAAGATTTAAAAAAAAAAACAAAACGTTTTAAAGGAGTCAGAATTTATTTATTTATTTATTTATTTTTTCCTTTTTGTCTTTTTTCGTGACCGGCAACGGGATCGCAACCCTTGGTGTCACACCCGCACCTCGCTCAGCCAGTGAACGGCCAGTCTGCATGTGGGATCCGAACCCTCGGCGGGAGCACCACCGCGCTCCCAAGCAGCACCGGGTCGGCCCCAAGGAGTCAGAATTTAAATGAGACTTAAGATCTTTAGTAAAAATTCTCCACGTGTATTATTTTATACTCATCTTTTATATTTGCATAGCATACTACAGAAACAAATGTCTATTAAGAAATTCACACAAGGATTGACAGTGTCATATTGATATAGTGGTGATCTAGGAATGGCTTTCACAACCATATTCAACAAAATGCTTATGAAAACATTTATTTGACCAAACTAAATGTAAGCCAAATAATATGCTTACATTGCTCCACGCTATGCTAAAATATTTACTGCAATTTACTCTGAAATTATAAAATAATAAAGACAAATTATCACAGAGAAAAAAATACACCTTTATAATTATTTNTGCTGTTGGCTGATTTTAAATTCTAATTCAGTGACTTTGATCTTAATTTTAATGACAGGCCTATCTAATTCTAACTCTGTATATTCTTGTTTTAGAATCCCTGCATCTTGACTTCACCCACTTGGCAGGTGAGACAACTTGTTTGTTCTGATGCCTGAAGTTACTTGCTGTGCCATCCCCAGTGCCTGTCACATTTATTGACACCAAGTTATGCAAGTCTAAATGGACTTTTCCCCATCACCTTTAATGGATGTCTCTCTTGCACCTGGATGCACCCCCAAACTAGTACCTGCCTCAGCCCCAAAAGGCATGTCTGATTCCATTTCTCTGCCCTTTCCAGCCTGCTTCATACTGTTGCAGTCTTCCCCTGCTATGTCACAAGATAGGACAAGTACTCAGTGCCTGACTCTACTCTACTGCTTTTGTGACCTTTTGCTTTCTCAGGTATAAGCCATTTCAGATAGTCTTGAATCTTGGCTTAACGAAGAAANTTTTTTTTTTGCCTTTCTCAAACAGAACTAGCGTGTTTTCAGAATAGGTTTTCTTTCCTCTCAAAAACAATTCTCAGAAAATTGGCAACTTTATTCCTGAAATGATTTGCCTGTTATATTAATTTTTCACTTTCACACTCAATAGGATCACCATTCATAAAATATTTGCCCATTTCTAACCCTTTTTGCCAGAATATTATATGACCTAATTATCAGATTAAGGGTTAACTGTACAGTTTCAAAGTGTGCTTTAGTTTTTAGTTTAATGTAATTCAATAAACATGCTGAGGATCTATGGTGGGTGAAGTATTATGACAGGCATTGTATGAATCCAAAATTAAGAAAACAATATTTGTTTTTGTGCCAAGGGAACCTACCTTCCTATTCTGTTTTGTTATTTATATAACACGGGCTTCATATAAAATGTTGTTACTCAGAATTGTCTAGAACAGGTCTTCCCTAGAAAGTAATTGTGATAAAACCTACATGGAGATACAAATGACAAAACTCATGTAAATTTCTTGGCTCTTGGTGAGAAATTTTGCCAAGAAATGATGATATACTGCTCCTTATTCACCTTATTTACAATCCATACCATGGAATATCTCTTAGATTTTGTCAAAATAATGTTCACCATAAATAAATCCAAGGTTCATAATAACTTCCATGTTGCTAAATCCAGTTTTCAATTGTTGGTCCTTGTGTCCTCCCTTTCCTTGGTATCGTTCTTCACTTGGATGCTAGGA
This sequence comes from Galeopterus variegatus, assembly GCF_000696425.1. Taxonomy (NCBI): domain Eukaryota; kingdom Metazoa; phylum Chordata; class Mammalia; order Dermoptera; family Cynocephalidae; genus Galeopterus; species Galeopterus variegatus. The sequence continues at coordinate 84,551 of NW_007732226.1, read as the reverse complement.
CATGTGTCTCAGATTTCTCCCAACAGCTCTGCTCTTTTGCAGTTTCTCATTTGCTAATAACTTCCCAGCTTCTCAAATTCTTAACAGCTTTTGGATCTCTTCTTTATTTCTACTCTTTACTCACTAGCTTGGCTATAATCTCTAATCTCATGAATTTAAGTAACCATGTTAATGTTGGTTCTCAAATTTATATCTCTACTCAGATATCTCACCTGAATCTTGCACTCTGATATGCAACTGTCAATTTGACATATCCATTTATATATTTAATAAATATCTCAGTCTCAGCATATTCAAAAATTGAACTCTGATTTTACACTCCTGTGGCCTTTTTCTTTTCAATAATGGCAAATCCATTCTTCATGTTTTTCAGGCCCCAAACTTTGAAATCAACCTTTTTCTCACCGACATACAATCTTCCAGTTCAGTAACAAATATCATTGATTATACCTTCAAAATATGCCCAGACTCTCAACACTTTTCACTCTTTTCTGCTACTACCCCCAGATCTGAGGCACCATCTCACAGCTGCTTTATTGCAATAGCCCCTGAATGTTCTTTCTGTATCTTTATTCCACATCAATTACTTCTCAGCACAGCAGAAAGAGTGATCATGTTTAAATCATGTTTAAATGTAAGCCAGCTCATATTCTTCTGCTCAAAATGTGTTTCACTGCAAGTAAAACTAAAATCCCTGCAGTGGACTCTAAGGCTCCACTTGGTCTTTATCCCTCTTACATCTCTGACTTTGTGTGCTGTTTTCTCCCCTTCATTTATTCTTCTCAGCTACTCTAGCTTCATTGCTTTTCCACAAACACATCATGAACACACTTGTGTACCACAGGGCCTTTGCACTTACTGTTCTTTCTGACTAGTATGCATGGCTTACTCCCTCTCTACCTGACCCATTTACTCAGTTTTTGTCTTCCCTAGTCACCTTCGTATGCAGTTATATCCTAATCCCATCCTCTTTGCAGACACTCCCTATTTCTCTTCCCTGCTTTATTCTTTTCCTTAGTATTTATCAACATCGGACATACTACATATGCTATTTATTTACTTTGCATTGTCCAACTTCTCCCACTAAAATATTAATCTTCATGAGCGCCAAAAATTTTGTTTGTTCAGTACCATTCCTTCAATCAACACTGGTGCCTAACCTATAGAAGGCACTCAAGGATATTTGTTATTAGTGAATAAATAAGTAAAAATTTACAACTTGTGTAGTTATTTAAAATACACATACACACACACACA
>NW_007732226.1:80801-83200 GCF_000696425.1 Galeopterus variegatus | reverse complement strand
TAGAATCCCTGCATCTTGACTTCACCCACTTGGCAGGTGAGACAACTTGTTTGTTCTGATGCCTTAAGTTACTTGCTGTGCCATCCCCAGTGCCTGTCACATTTATTGACACCAAGTTATGCAAGTCTAAATGGACTTTTCCCCATCACCTTTAATGGATGTCTCTCTTGCACCTGGATGCACCCCCAAACTAGTACCTGCCTCAGCCCCAAAAGGCATGTCTGATTCCATTTCTCTGCCCTTTCCAGCCTGCTTCATACTGTTGCAGTCTTCCCCTGCTATGTCACAAGATAGGACAAGTACTCAGTGCCTGACTCTACTCTACTGCTTTTGTGACCTTTTGCTTTCTCAGGTATAAGCCATTTCAGATAGTCTTGAATCTTGGCTTAACGAAGAAAGAGTGAACTTCTGGATCTCAAGAAATTCCACTTTACCAGGAAAAGGGAAATGTGAGGCCTCTGGGGTTGCGTGGATGTAACGGTGGGTTGTAGACCATGTTGAGTCAGGCAGACCCTCTTGAGTGGACCCCTATTGATGGCTTGTCTTAACTCTCATCTTAGGATGGTAAGAAGAAAATGTCACTCAGGAATGTCTCTTGGCACCCCCCTTAACTATGTACCTCCTATTTGTTAGGAGTCAGGATTGCAAAGTGTTTTATTTTGTTTGTTTGTTTGTTTTGTTTTGTTTTTGTTTTATTTTGTTTTAAAGACCAGGTCTTATGAGAAAAACATAGATATAAACAATTTTCATAAAATCTGTATATCAGAAGTTGGCATGTGGAAAGCTAAGGAGGCTAGCAAAAACCTGTTATTTCTGGGTGAATTCTAGAGTTCAACACGGCTGATATGGAATGAATAAGGGAGAGTGATTAGAGATAACACAAAAGAGGTAGACAGGTGTGACTAGGGAATTGATAGATAAGGTAGCTGGAATGGAATGTACAAATTCCTTGGAAATTATGTAAATAAAAGTAAAATCACAATGCGATATCATACAGTACCCATTCAATGAACAGAATTTGGAAGGTGGGTAAGTCCAAGTGTTGGTGAGGGCATGGAAAACCAGGAACACTCATGAATTTCTAATGCATAGAGCCATGTGGAAATAAATCTGGCTGCACCGAGTGCATTAGGTATGCATGCAGCACATCATTGAAATGGAATCTCTGGCAGAGTGTTTTTGCTTCATAGGCTTAGGAAATGACTACTTTGATGAGGACAACACTCTGCTAGATGTGTGAGCTGTGGCTATAAAATAATAAAACTAATGTTCATACACCGCCAAAACTTCTGGGAAGCGTTTAGAAGATTTCCTTGCACAGGCAACTGAGGCTTCCCTTTCTTATCTCCTTTCTATTTGATATCGTGCTTTGTTACCACATTCATTTCACATCTTAGCAGTTCCTATCTCATTTTTCTCCATTCACTTTTTTCCTACGAGTTCTTACTGTTTTATTGTCTCACTGTAGTGTTTATTCCATACTTACATTAAACTTTTAGCTCATCTATTTTTAAGTTTGTTCCATATACTTTTTCCGTTAAAATTCTGATTAATAATATTATTGTAGTAATTCTTTGTTTTCATAAGTCAGTTGAAAAAATAGCATACCATTCCTACCATACAGTATTAGAGGCTTCTTCTGTGATTTCTGCCAATCACAATCATAGTCAAGTATTGTAATTTTGATTCAATTAGCACAATGAGGAGGTGGAAAATTTTAATCAGGAAAATTTTTCTGAGGTAGTTGAGTTGGGAACAAATGTTTATTGTATCTAGGGAGAAATGAAAGAGAGGGTCCCTTTAACTGATGGGAAACTCAAAGTGATGCAAATAAGTAGCATGGAAGAGTGGAAAGTTGGCTGGATTTAGCTGGAGGGGAGAGTCAGTCTGTAGTGGGAAAAGATAAAATTAGAGAGGTACAAAAGTGCTAGTTGACAGAGGACCTTGAATTATAGGCCAAGAGTTTAGACTTGATATGGTAGGAGTAGCTGATTCTTGAGCAGGAAGGTGATGTGAGAAAAATGGCATTTGCCAAAGATTATTTTAGCAGTATACAAAGGAATAATTGTAGCAAAGAGAGACTGGAATTAGGATCACAAGCAAAGAAGTTATTGTAATACGTGTATGAATAGAATAGGCTTGAAATTATAGAAAAAAGAAAAAATGATAAATATATATCAGACACCACAAAGCAAGCATTTCAAGGCTTGTTTTCTGGACTACCAATTTTCAGAATTAATTAGGGTGCTTGTTAAAAATACACATCCCCATACTACATGCCAAAACTTTTCATTGTGACTCTTTCAGGGTGAGGACTGGAAATGATCATTTTAACAAGTTCCCTACGGTATTTATTTAATTAATTAATTTATTTATTTTGCACATTAAAGTTTGAAAAC
>NW_007732226.1:78549-80184 GCF_000696425.1 Galeopterus variegatus | reverse complement strand
AGTCTTGGTGTTGTATATTCTATGGGTTTCGATAAATGTATATGATGTGTATCTACCAAAGTAACATACTGAGTAGTTTCACTGCCCTAAAAATCTGTGCTCCATGTATTTGTCTCTTCCTCCTCCCACCTCTTAGCAACCATTGATCTTTTTATTATCTTCTGCTTCCAAGTGCTGGCAATTATGAATATAGGTGCTNACTTTTCATTGTGACTCTTTCAGGGTGAGGACTGGAAATGATCATTTTAACAAGTTCCCTACGGTATTTATTTAATTAATTAATTTATTTATTTTGCACATTAAAGTTTGAAAACTTCTGCTTAAGAGAAAGAATTAAAAGAACATAGTGTCTATACTTTAGAGTGAAGGAGGGAGAAAAGAGTATAATGATCATCTCGCAGCCAATCTAGGGCTGAGGAAAAATAATAGAGCAATTAGTAGAATTTGTTAATAGACTTCATTTCTTAGAACAGTTTTAGGTTCACAGCAAAACTGAGCAGAATGCATGCATACTTCCTGCCCCCACATATGCATGGCCTCCCCCCATAGTAATAATATCCCTACCACAGTGGTACGATGTTATAACCAATAAACCTACATTGACACATTATCTCCCAAAGTCCATAGTTTACATTAGGGTCGGTCTTGGTGTTGTATATTCTATGGGTTTCGATAAATGTATATGATGTGTACCTACCAAAGTAACATACTGAGTAGTTTCACTGCCCTAAAAATCTGTGCTCCATGTATTTGTCTCTTCCTCCTCCCACCTCTTAGAAACCATTGATCTTTTTATTATCTTCTGCTTCCAAGTGCTGGCAATTATGAATATAGGTGCTATAGACATCCATGTGTAGGTTTTTGTGTGAACCTAATTTCCAACTTCTTTGGGTAAATATCAAGGAATGTGATTTCTGTATCTCATGGTAACAGTATATTTAGTTTTTTAAGAAACTACCAATGTGTCCCCAAAGTGCCTGTACCATTTTGCATTCCAACAAACAATGAATGACAATTAATGGAAACTTAAAATAAAAAAAGAAAAGAAAAACAAACAGAAAAACCTGAGCAATAATAGTAGAAAAGATGCAAAAATGTGTGGTCAACATGTTAGGATTAAAAGAAAAATAATTCTCACAGAAATGAATGTGAGACAAGAGAGTTAGTTGGAAATTTGTGTTTAAGTATTAAACACAAACACATGGAAGATATTGTGCTATTGACATCTGAAACCATTAAATACTGAAAACTGCCTTATTAAAAGAAATAGGGTCCAAGACATATATATTCCCAAATTTAAGTGGTGGAAAGAAGAAAATTTAGTAGAAAAGGAAAAATCACAAAAATGCGATGTAGAAAAGAATCTTTGACTGCCCTTTGAGCAAAGTCTGAGAAAGAATTATTTACAATAATTAAAAAGGAGGGGAGGTTTTTGTCAGGTGTACCCTTTCTCTATTGTTGTTGTTGTTGTTATGGCTGGCCCATTTCAGCATCTGAACTTGTGATCTTGGTGTTACCAGGTTGTGCTCTAACTGAGCAACCAGCCAGTCCTACCTTTTCTAAAATCCTTGAATTTCATGTCATAAGATCTAGTTATTTGTTTTGAAAACTTGATTTGTGAGAAAGATCTTTGGT
>NW_007732226.1:73855-77549 GCF_000696425.1 Galeopterus variegatus | reverse complement strand
TTCATGTCATAAGATCTAGTTATTTGTTTTGAAAACTTGATTTGTGAGAAAGATCTTTGGTATACTTATAAAAACTTCAGATTCCTAAGGTCCCAATCTAGGACTAAATCAGAATATATAGGAGAAAAGCCCAGGAAATGAAATTTGGCAGGTTTGTCAGGTGAGTTTTATGATTTGCTCAGAGTCCAATTGTTTCCTACTGAGATTCCCATTCTGAAACCATCCGTAGAGGAATGGTGGTGTATGTTGAGATGATTCAGGTGTAAAATAAAGACTTGTTTCCAGGCCTGGCTAACTGAAATTATATAAGGTGCAGATGGAGGCACTCTTCTAGATTAAAATAGAGCAGGAGATTCTTCATCTGAAGTGATTTTGTCTCTCGGGGATATTTGGAAACATCTGGAGACAATTTTGATTGTCACAAATTGGGGGTGGTGGAGTGATACTGGCATCTAAGCACAGACTAGAGATCTTGCAGAACATCCTACAATGCAAAGGACAGACTTCACCTCTCTCCCAGCAAATAATTATTGGCCCAACATTCTGACAATGCCAAGAGGAAGAAAACGTAAAATAAAGAGGAATCATAGTTAAATGCAATATATGAATAAAGTTTAGATTTATAGTTTAAAATTAAAAATAACAATAGCAGCAGCTTTAAAAGACATTCTCAGAGTACTTGTGGGGAATTAGTGCATAGTTTGTAATATATAATTGTGATTATTTTTCTAAGGTGTAATGTTATCTGAGTTACAAAACCAAATGTTTTTATTTAGGATATGCGTGCTGAAGTCTGTAAACTAGTTTCACAGGATAGCGTGACAAAGAATGTGCGCATGTGCATATATATCTCTCTATAGTAATATCATCTAGGTAATGAAATATTAATACTTTTTAATACGTTCATTTATTCTTTCATTTTTTTGGTACAGTTCAGTTTGTTTGAAATTTGTACATTAAAAAGCTGTGAAAATTGCCATTATTTTGACAATATATGGTTTAGATTGGGAAAGATGGGTTATTTATGTTTGGTTTGATTCTGATATTGATTTTGACTTCATTTTTATACTTCCTTAGGCCATTCCCACTACTTGTTCTTAGCCATTTAAAGACTCTGAGATGTGTTTTTTGACAGAAGCAGAAGTCCAGGCAGTTGACATGAAAAAATCTGAGAGCTCTGGCCAGTCCTCTCTTTTCTTTCACTTCACTTCCCTCTTCCTGTTATCTAGATGGCTTTTGCTCTCCAGGGGCAGAAGATTCCAGACTGCCTCCCTCCCTTTCACTTCTTACCTGCATGGTACCCATGAATGGGACTGCCCGGTGGCTTTCAAAAACTGTTTCTTCAGGCACACAAAATAGGAAAAGAGATAAAGAACAACACCGTTTTGCTTTCACTCAAGCTATCTAAACCTTCCACAGCCACTTTCTAATCATGATATGATAGCTCAGGTGACTGAATTCCTACCATGGTGAAACTGTAATCTCCCCCACTCCCTCTCCTTGCCCTGCCTTACACTCCAGGGAATTGTACAATTTGCTGAAGCACGTCTTTCAGTTTTGGACAGTTTATAAGCAGTTGCTGCTTTTCTCAAAAACATTGTTTCTTTTTCTCTCTTGCTAAACATTTAAAAATATACTTTCAGTGTCACATAGCACCTTGCGTGCTTGGGTGCTCTGTAGATACTTGATGAATTAACAGAGTACAGGTTTTAAATATGGTATTTTTTATAACTAGTCAATATATTAAAATATTACTGAGAGATAATATGGTGGGGATTCATAGGTCAAGAATAATTTCTGAAAAGATTCTAATTGAAGTCAGTCTCATATACACCAAATCATATGTAAATAGCTGCAGTGATATACATTCATTGAGTTTATTTTCTTGACTTTGATGTAGATGGCTATATATTAGTTACTGTTTATATTCACAGAGAAATACCGTCATCTTATTTTTAAGTTAAAATTAAAATAAAATGTATTCCTGTAAAATAGGGGTGGTGGTGGCTTAACAAAAATGAATCTGATGACGACAAGATTATGGGTATGTTATATTTTTTCTGACCAGAACTAAGGGCTCTCTAAATGCCATCTCATCCTGCTTTTAATTTTTTAGAGGTCCAAAACCCANATATATTAAAATATTACTGAGAGATAATATGGTGGGGATTCATAGGTCAAGAATAATTTCTGAAAAGATTCTAATTGAAGTCAGTCTCATATACACCAAATCATATGTAAATAGCTGCAGTGATATACATTCACTGAATTTATTTTCTTGACTTTGATGTAGACGGCTATATATTAGTTACTGTTTATATTCACAGAGAAATACCGTCATCTTATTTTTAAGTTAAAATTAAAATAAAATGTATTCCTGTAAAATAGGGGTGGTGGTGGCTTAACAAAAATGAATCTGATGACGACAAGATTATGGGTATGTTATATTTTTTCTGACCAGAACTAAGGGCTCTCTAAATGCCATCTCATCATGCTTTTAAGTTTTTAAAGGTCCAAAACCCAGGTGTGATGAATACAAGTATGTTAGAACTGATCCTTAATTCTGCAATTATGCTGATGTAGAAAATTATTTCTCTTAAACTAGCAGGCTGACTCTTGGCTTCATGTTCTATGAGTTTTATCAGAGTCTAAAGCACTTCATTAACTCTACAAAGAAGGCTACAATTTTTTTTCTTATATCTATACCATATACTTTTAGGACAGTTATCTAAGGAAATGTTTAATATCTAAGCAAATATTTCCAGGATTTAATTTTTGTGTGTGCACATCAAACTACTTCTCAGAAGTTTTATGATATGTTAGCATCAACTTTCCACCTAAAGCTTAACTCTACCAATAAAAACTTCCTAAATTAAAAAGATTACAAAATGAAAAACTATTTCCTTAGGAGAGCTCTGCAAATATGTTCAACATCTTAAGAGTACAAGGCATATCATTTTTAAACTGATCATTTTGCAAAATTATATAAGTTCTGAAATAATATGTATATGGATAACACTAATTATTATTTTGAATAATCTTTTTAAGAAGTTGGGCTATACTTTAGTTTTTGAGTTGAAATAGTTTTCTAATTAATAGTTTATAATTTATGTTATGTTAATTATGACAATTTAAATTGTAGACAGTCAAAATATTCAATTTAATGATAACCTTTTCTTGGAGTTCACAATATGGTGATAGGTAAAATAGTTTTCACATAGTATATAGTTATATATAACAAAAGTGTTTGTGTATATATAGCTTTATAGAGAGACAGACAAACAGAAACCTGGAAAGAAATATACCCCAAATTTTAACAGTATTTATATGTGAGGGTTGAGAATACAGAGGGCATGGGAGTAATGGGATTTGAAGTTTTTCCATGTGTTTAGTTTTATTTTCTAAATATTTCAATAACAAATAATATTCTGGGAAGAAGCTATAATGCTTTTTTTTTTTCTTTTTAAATGTGTGTATGTGTGCCTTTAAAATCCAGTGAATACCCCATATGCTTGATATTATTAGGATTCTATAGAGAATCTATAAAATGTAAAATTCTGCAAAATGTCAGCATATTTGTGGACTGAAAATATTTCTGATGACAGTCAAGGTCATGTATTAGCCTGCATGTAGCACAACCTATATTATCCTCTCAAGGAACTGCACCAAATAAAGATGGAATGATAGGTAAATT
>NW_007732226.1:70493-72566 GCF_000696425.1 Galeopterus variegatus | reverse complement strand
GAGCAGCATTTCAAGTTTCCTTTCCAAGTAGGCCTGGTTATGACTGAATAGTAATGCAATTAAAACCTAAAAGTTTAACTGAGGAAATAATATCAATTGAGTCCAAATATTAATGTTCAACAACTTTTAATAACATTCAAACAACATACTATATATAGCACAACAATTGGCATACAAGCTAGTCAAATCTCCATTTCTGTATTGATATCCTAGGGTTTCATATTCTGAGGATACTTGAGAAGGTAACCCTAAAAATAATCTTTGCCAAAAAGACGAAAATGTCTGTGACATTTTAGGATAAGTATTCATGAATTATGGATTTATTTAATTTATGACCTATGTCTAATAAAGGTGATAGAGTCATGGCATAGGAAGAAGCCTATGAGGATCAACTGGCAATAAATACTTGCTCATACTCATGAGGCCATTAAGACCCAGAGAGAATTTCGATAACTTGCTCACCAGATGTAGAATTCAATGAATGTTCATTGGGAACTATCACTTAAATAATGGTTGGAAACCTTAATACCCCATTTTCAATAATACATAAAACAACTCATCAGAAAATCAACAAGGAAACAGAAGATGTGAATAGCACTACACACCAGCTAGACCTAACAGACATCTATACAACATTCCACTCAAGAACAGGAGAATATATATTCTTCTCACATGCACAAGGAACATTCTCCATGATAGACCATATGCTAAACTATAGAAAAAATTTAAAAAATAGAAATAATACAAGTTCTGTTCTCCAACCATAATGAAATGAAATTAGAAAACAATAACAGAAAGAAATTTGAGCAATTCACAAATATGTTAAAATTATATAACACATTCCTAAATAGTCAATGGATTAAAGAAGAAATGAAGGGGAATTAGAACATACTTTGAGAAGAGGAAAAATGAAAATGTAACNCACAACCTATATTATCCTCTCAAGGAACTGCACCAAATAAAGATGGAATGATAGGTAAATTAATGCCTATTTGTCACTAAGTTAATTAAAGAATTTAACTTGCAACCTGGTTGTGAGCCTCAGGATTGTGACATCTGACATGTTAAGGAACTTCAATATTTTCAACCACAGACAATAAATGGCAACACACTGATACTGGCAATAATATCTTGGAACTTTTGCAGAAGAGATAGGATCAGAGGATACCTGGCAAGCAGGTGAGTTGATAGTAAGCCACCACATGCAGGAGCTGAACAAATGACTTTAAAGACTTCTAGCATGTAACAACTAATGTAGAATATAACATTCAAATGTTAATGGAAAAAAGTACCTTGCCTACTCACCTGAAACGCACTAACCAGAAATAAACAGGTTCATTTTGAACAAAGGCACTGAATGAATCATGAGCCTTAAAACCAAATGGAGTACTATGAATAAAAGTTAAGATGCTGAACCTGGGAGAGCACTCATGTGTACTCAGGTGGAATAGAGTACTGGCTCTATTATCTTGGTTACATTGAGACACAAATATCAGAAACATTTTTGATCATGGCCAGAGTGACAATAAATTACGTTAATATTAAATGCATGCATTTATTTAGCTCCTCTTACATTTGAAGTTTTATCCTATGGCTATAAGCAAAAATTAGGCAAGTTTCCCTTTCAAATGTTCACAGTCTTTTTTAAAGGGAGCAGACAGGGAAACACAACAGTGGAAAAAGAGTCATAATACAGGTATGTATAAAGTGATCTGGAGACAGAGGGCTAAGAAACTAATTCTATTTCAAGTATGGGGAAGGAATACATTGGAGATAATGTTTATGCTAGATTTTGTATTATGAACAGTCTTCCCTTTCCAATGACAACTGTCTCAGGCAATCATTTGGCCTATGCTGCATGGTACAATTCTCAGCAAGTTACCAGTGAAGTATGTATTTTACTTTTTGAGTGGAAAAAAGCACAAATATTTTAGAAACTTTGAATGCATGTGGCAAAACTAATGTTTTATTACTTCTTCCTCTTCCTAAAGGTACAGAATACAGGAGGCTTGGAGCAGCATTTCAAGTTTCCTTTCCAAGTAGGCCTGGTTATGACTGAATAGTAATGCAATT
>NW_007732226.1:67989-68605 GCF_000696425.1 Galeopterus variegatus | reverse complement strand
GAGAGAGAGAGAGAGAAAGAGAGAGGACCGAGGACCCTGATTACTTCTATAATCAGAAATCTAAGAGGGGTCAGTGCTACCAACCTAACTGAAATTAAAACAAAACAAAACATTATAAAGGAATACTATGAACAAGTAATTGTATGCCAAAATATTAAATAACTTAGGTGAAATGGACAAATTGCTAAAAAAGACACACTACTGAAACTGACTAAAGAAAAAATAGTTGAACAGATCAATAACAAGCAAAGTAATCAAAAAAGTATACCAAAAGTAGCCCAGGCCCAGATGGCTTCACTGGTGAATTCTATCTAACATTTAAAGAAATATGAACATCATTCTTCTCAAAGTCGTGTAAAAAGCAGAACAGGGGGAACACTTCCCAACTCATTCTAGGAGATCGGTATAACCCAGATATCCCCAAACCAAAGACATCATAGGAAATGAAAACCACAGACAAATATCTCTTATGAATGGAGAAGCAAAAATCTTCAACGGAGTACTAGCAAACATATAAAAATAATTTTGTACCATGAGGAAGTGGGATTTATCTCAGGAATGCTAGATTGGTATAATATTAAAAAATTATTAATGTAATAAACTATACCAATAGAAT
>NW_007732226.1:63397-67470 GCF_000696425.1 Galeopterus variegatus | reverse complement strand
GGAATGCTAGATTGGTATAATATTAAAAAATTATTAATGTAATAAACTATACCAATAGAATGAAAAGCATAAATCACCTGAATACCTCTATAGTTATAGAAAATAATTGGAAAAAATTCATTACCTTTTCATGATTGAGGAATAAAACAAACAAAAAATAGAAATAAAAAGGAAATTCCTTAAACCGATGAAGGACATCTACAAAAACCCACAGCTAGCATAAGTAATGGTAAAAGACTGGATGCTTTCCTTTTAAGATCAGGAACAATAAAAGAATGTCTGCTCCCATCACTTCTATTGAACATTGTATTGGAGGTTCTAGCTAGGGCATTTAATCAAGAAAACAATAAAGTGCGTTCAGACTGGAAAGAAAAAAGTAAAAATATTCTATTGCATGATCTTGTATATTAAAAAATCCTTGTCTTAACAAGTTCAAGGAATTGTGATTGTTGTGTCTTCTTCCCCGTCCCCCCATTTGTTTGTGTATTTATTTATTTTTAGCTCCCACAAATAAGTGAGAATATGTGGTATTTCTCTTTCTGTGCCTGACTTAGTTCACTTAATATAATTTTTTCTAAGTCCATTCATGTTGCTGTGAATGCTAGTACTTCATTCTTTTTTTATAGCAGAGTAGAATTCCACTGTGTAGATAAACCACATTTTCTTTATCTACTCATCTGATGATGGACACTTGGGCTGGTTCCAACTTTGGCTATTGTAAATAGTGCTTCAGTAAACATTCGAGTACAGGTATCCCTTCGACATGATGAGGGAGGATCAGTAAAGGCACATAAAAATCAACTACATTGTATATTGAAAATATAAAAAAAAATCCTATAAATTTAGCAATCCACTAAAAAATTATTAGAAGTAAATGAGTTCAGCAAGATTACACAGTAGAAAAACAATATAAAAAATCAATTGCATTTCTATGCAATTGTAATGAACAATCCAAAAATATATTTAAAAATAATTATATTTATAATAGAATAAAAAAATAATAAAATATTTGGGAATACATTTAATAAAAGGAGTTCAAAACTTATACTCTGAATATTACAAACATTGCTAAAACAATATAAAAAATCAATTGCATTTCTATGCAATTGTAATGAACAATCCAAAAATAAATTTAAAAATAATTATATTTACAATAGAATAAAAAAATAATAAAATATTTAGGAATACATTTAATAAAAGGAGTTCAAAACTTATACTCTGAATATTACAAACATTGCTAAAAATTTTTAAAAATTTAAATAAATGGGAATCATCTCATGTTCATAAATCTGAAGATCTAATATTGTTAAGATGGCAATACTCCCCTAACTGATTTACAGATTCAATCCAATTCCTATCAGAGTCCCACCTGGTTTCATATTAAAAATGGTCAAGCTAATTTTAAAATTCATGTGGATTACAAAAGATTGAGAATTGCTAAAAAAATCTTATAAAAGAACAAAGTTGAATTCCCAGTTTCCGATTCCAAACCTTCCTCCAAAGCAACAGTAGGCAAGACAGTATGGTTCTGACATGGGATAGATGGATTAATGAATAAAATTGAGAACCCAGAAATAAACCCATGAGTCGGTGATCAACTGATTTTCAGCAAGGGTGCCAAGACCATTCAACAGGGAAAGAATAGTCTTCTCAATAAATTGTACTGGTACAACTGTATATCCACACACAGAAGAATTAAGTTGGATCCTTATTTCACACGTATACAAAAATTAACTTAAAATAAACCAAATGTAAGAAATAAACCTATAAAACTCTTAAAAGAAAACATAGTGGTGAATCTGCATGACCTTGGCTTCTATCAGGGATTCTTAGATATGACACCAAATGCATGAGCAACAATAGATAAAATAAATAAATCGGACTTCATCATAATGAATACTATAAAGGACACCATTAATAAAGTGAATCAATAGCCCATGGTAATGGAGAAAATATATTTGGATTATATATAAGGGACCTGTTTTTAGAATGTATAAATAACTCTTACAAAGCAATAATACAGACATAAATAGCCCCATTAATAAATGGAGAAAGGATCCAAATAGACATTTCTACAAAGAGAATATACAAATGGCTAATAAGGACATGAAAAGATGCTCAACATCATTAGTCATCAGGGAAATGAAAATCAAAACCACAATAAGATAGCAATTTATACCCACAGGGATGGCTGTAATAAAAAAGGCAGGCAGTAACAAGTGTTGGTGAGGATATGGAGAAATAGGATCCCTCATACATTGCTATTGGGAATGGAAATAGACAAAAAGTGAAAGCACCAAATGTTTATCAACAAATGAATGGATAACTAAGGTGGGACGAAGTATGGATACATGTTACAACACGGATGAACTTTGAAAACATACGAAGTACATTAGTGTTTGTTTAGGGATAGGAAAGAAGGGGGCTGGAACTAAAGGTTATAGAATTTCTTTTTGGAGTGTTGAAAATGTTCTAAAATTGAATAATGGTGAAAGGAAGGTCAAAAGTAGATTTTATTTCTACAAAATCAAATTTTTGGTTCCTTTCAGGTTCTAATTATTTTAGGATAACACTTCCCATAGTTCGTTTCCTGTAAGATTTCTAGTATTGTTCATTTCATCCCTGTGAAATTCAACTGTTTGAATAGGATGTCTATTTTTATTAAAAGTCTTGCCTTTTTAATTTTATTGAAAGACAATGCAATATAAAAGCTAACTATCCAGTGATTATTTGTAATAAAACGGATCTTATTAAAAAACAAAAAAAAACTTCTGGGAAATTAAAAAGGGGGCACAATGTTTTCTTTGCACACATGCCTATACTAGTTCCCGTAGCTGGAAAGATGACATAAAGTGAAGTTTGTGTAACCTGTTTTTCCGGTAAATTACAAATCAAGACATATGTCTTTGCAATAGGAAGAAGCTAACCGCCACTGTAAGCATTCCTTCCTCTGGCCCTGCTGAGTCGATTACACGAAAATCCCAACAAAGGTAATTTTGAACACAGCATCCTTCTGCTACATCTTTCGTGGCTGAGTTTCTTCTCATTCAACCTCAGGACTACTTACTAGAAATTGAAATAGCCCATCAAACTTTTCAATTTTTAGGCTTCCATAATTCTCTACACTTAACAGAAAGTCATGGAGGAAAAATATATTTCTGCACAATGTCTAGACAAATTTATTTTACTTTTATTTTCTCCTATCTCTGTTAACTATTTAATTCATCAACTAAAAAAGATTTATAGATGGTTATTGCTTTTAAATGTAACAGATTAATTTCATATATATGCACATTTTAAATTCACAAACAGAATATAAATATTACATATATTGAAGGGAACTGAAGCTACTTTTAAAATAGTGACTCCATTGATATTGTACTGTCTAGGAGTTAAGAATCGATATTAACTTTTAAAAATTGTACAATGTATAACATTAACTTTTTAATGATTAATAGGCAATTTATTATGGACAAACTATTTTCCTAAATATATCTATTCATAATCTAAAAGTGTGAGGTCATAGTAAAGGTACACTGAAATACTGTAGTTAATTGAATGCATTAATTTTTATGTTCAAACTGTAGCATTCACTCATTTATTTATTCTCCAAATGTTTAGTTAGTGAATATTAGATATGAAGTATTTTTCTGAGTCCAAGAGATAAATTGTTAATTTGCTGTTATGTGGGAAATGCTGTAATAGATTTATGATTAAGTAGAAGTGGAAGAAAAATTAATTCTGACTAGTTTAATTAGAAATAATTAATTTCACAAAGGAGAATACACACACACACAAACACACATAAGCACACATGTACACAGGCACACAAAAACAATTTCCAAGAATAGAAAACTTGGAGTAGTCATGAGAGTGCTTGCTATACTGTGGAAAGATGGGAGGTTCACTATGGTTGTATATCATGGTCTCTTACCTGCTCAATCCCTCAGTCCATGCATATGGACATGGAGGTGCTGGTGCTAAACTCAGAGAGTTCTTTTACACCCATGTAAATAATTTTGATTTATTCTATGGTCATTAGGAAGCAAAGGGTTGATTTAATCAGAGGGCCA
>NW_007732226.1:27539-63087 GCF_000696425.1 Galeopterus variegatus | reverse complement strand
AATAATTTTGATTTATTCTATGGTCATTAGGAAGCAAAGGGTTGATTTAATCAGAGGGCCACTGTGGCAGTGTGGAGGATATACCAGAAGCGAGGTTCTGAAGAAACAGACAAGAAGTTATTGCAATAGGCAGGAAAGGCACTAAACTACTCTTGCTGCTGCCACTTCTAATACTGTAAATAATTTTGATTTATTCTATGGTCATTAGGAAGCAAAGGGTTGATTTAATCAGAGGGCCATTGTGGCAGTGTGGAGGATATACCAGAAGCGAGGTTCTGAAGAAACAGATAAGAAGTTATTGCAATAGACAGGAAAGGCACTAAACTACTCTTGCTGCTGCCACTTCTAATACTGTTACTACTACTGCTGCTGCTGCTGCTGCTGCTGCTGCTGCTGCTGCTGCTGCTGCTGCTGCTACCACTACTACAACTGGCTAGAATTTGTTGAGTACTTACCATGTATCAGGGACTCTCCTAAACTTTTAACATGTACCATCAGACTTAATCCTCACCACAACCCCTTTCCCTATGTGGGAAGGAGACTGATAAGGAGCAGTCAGAACTTCTTATTTTCTCTACTCTTTTCTACATTTTGTACCTGCCACTTGATCTCACTGAGATGTCCAGACCCTTGCTTCCTTCATCCTATCTCAATCAGCTTCCTCCTGACTTTCTCTGCTTCTCGGCCTTCTAAAAGACTGATTTACCATCCAAACAGCTCTCATACCAGTATTTTTACTACGTTTCCTCCCTATCATTACACTAGAACTGCCCACAGAATTCCAAACCTGGGTCAGTGCTACAGTCCACCTCTTTGCTCTGCAATTATACAACCAAATGCCTCTGGATTACATCATTCAAACATATTGACTGGCACAATAACAATTCAAGCATAGCAGGGTTCTCCACACCATTAACCAACCTTTTATAGATTAGTCATCAGCTCTGCCTCTTACTTCCTTGTGTGCCTATGTTGATACATTTGCTATCACCTACAAGTCAGCTTCTCTAACGTAGGGGACACCACTGCTGCAGATTGGAATTACCAAACATGATCATGTTCCTCCTCTACCTAAAGCTTTTAGAAGTAATAATAATAAAATAATAATAATAATAATACTTCATGTCTAGAGATGCAGAATTAAGAGTCATAGCATATAGATGTTAGTAGAAACTACATTTTTTATAAATACTACCAATTACCAGAGATTGATTTCTGTTCTTTAAAACTAAGAACTCAAAAATTTATTTTCCCTGCCATACACAATCACATAGTATTAAAATCTTAATTTATCATATAGGATACATTATTTATTATTTCAGAAGAAATGCTGACGGAATTGATCTTTTACCTCAGATTTACAGCATTGTCAGGCATAATTCATTAATGGAGTAGGTCTCAACATGTAAATCTAACACCTTGTCTAAATACATAAGATGCTTGATTAAAGTACAAAGATTCTTCCCTTACCACTCATCTGGTAAGGGCCTTTCAACAGTAAATGTATCCTCCTTGGGATCCAATCCTTATCAGGAACTTAAGATCTATAACTTAACAAAATGTTGACATCATAAATTTTTTCCAAGATGAGTAATACATTTGACATTCTAGAACTGGAAGGAAGCTCAAGATTCAGTACTGCTCAATCTTTAACCTAACATTTCACAATTTTTGCTTCTTCATTTATGTCCCTTAAGATAACAATATCTGAATTTGTTTCCACTTCTGCAATTCTGACATTTGCTTGCAAATGTGCTAGTTTGTAGTTTATTTTTTCATTTGAAAAAAAAAAAAGAAGGGAAGGAAAAAAAAAAAAATCAATCACCAGAAGAGATTTCTAGGGCATTCAGGACAGGTTCATTGGATCAACTAGGAAAGTAGAATTTCACTGAGTTAATAGAATTTTTCAAGCTTCTCTAGCTGCACTATGGCTTTAGCTATTTATTGTCTGAAATAATATGAAGGTTCTCTGTTCCTGAGAACTTACATTTTGGCCAGAAGGAACTGATTTATTTTGTTGTATATTGATATGAGTTGGGCAATTCAGAAAATCATGATATAGTAGTAGGTCAGCCAAACTTCTACATTCATTAACTTTTCTCTTTATTTTTGCTTTTTGAGTTTATCTTCATGGTCATCAGTATAGTGCCCAAATCCTACATAGAAAGAAAGAGAAATTTTACCCTAGAAGTTTCCACCTTCAAAAAAATTGTAAATATCTTCTACTACTAATTATCTTCTTTTCCTGCCTCAAGCAGGTAATGAAAGCGCATGATTGAATGACGTTACTTTGGTTTACAAAGAAGGTGACAATCACCTTTCAGAACTCATCCTGTTTGTAAGTCAAGAGGCTTCCGTATATATTTGAGGGCAGAAGTCCTGTTAGGCATATATCCTATGAGCAATTGCCATAAGTGTTTCATGTCGAGAGTTAATAAAGATGCCTCAGGTATTAAGCTAAGAAGTGAATTATTATGTCAATTAAGACCATTAATTGGGGTAATTACAAGGAGATCATAGTTTTTATAGAATTTAGTTATAATTTATACAATTATCCTCAGTTACACAGGAAAAAATAATGAAGCTGTTTATCTGAAGCATTTACCTAGCTGAAAATTTCAACTACATATTCATGCTCAAAATACCAATTTGAACTGGATCTGCCACAAGTCTAGTTGTAAGGTAATGAATTTCCCCGAGGACAAGGTGGTTTGGAGAGAACACAAGCCTTCTAAAAACACACCATATCACAGAATCAGATTCCTTAATTTTGACTTTGTTTTAAATGAGTCTAAGTTAAGTTTAATTGCTAACCTCGAGCGCTAACCTCCTCCGGTTGTGAAACCAGGAGGTGTTTCTGTACATATAAAACTTGAAATCTACTTCCTGACTTTCTTAAGCTGAATACATGGAATCAAATTACATCTACAGATCAGTGTAAGCAAGAAATAAAACATGGGGTGGGGGGACAAAAGAGGGAGGGAGGAAAGCATTCTACATCCAAATATTTTAGCTTTTTCTTTGCATTCCCAAAAGTTATATAAGTAAGGACAGAGTTTGTTTGATGGTGTGGGGTTTTTTTTGGGTGCATTAGAATATTGGTTAGGAGCACAATCTCTGGAGCAGACTTCCTTGGTTTGAATTCCAGCTTCATCACTTACACAGCTGTGTGACCTTGGCCAGGTAAGCTATTCTCTTGGCCTTGGTTTCTTTATCTGTAAAATGAAAATGTGAAAATAATACTATTTACCCCATAGAAATGTTAAAAGGATTAAATGTCCTAATATTGATAAAACACTAAGAATAGAGTTTAGTCTAAAATAAGCACTACATAAATGCCAGTTCTTATTATTAGTCAGAGAAATGCAGTATAATTCATGTTTAAGTGTTAAGTCATAAGGGTGCCAAAGGAACAAGAGAAGGTTAGAGGAAAGATTCTACCTGAGTACAGTTTCTGTTTCCTCTCTGAATTTGGCTTGGGAAGACTGATTGATATTCCATTGGACCAGAACTGGTTATCCCAGAAGCAGTTTGAAGCCAGTAGTAGTCTGTGATTGAGGAAGCTCTCCTTTATATGCTGATTTCTCAGATAATACTTCTTGTTCTTGTAACTCTGTCATGAGATTTCAACACATGTTTGGGAATTCAAGGTGTGTCTGGGTGTGCTTTATTATATTTTCCCATGCTGGAAGTCTCACTATACATTTAACAGTAATTGCAAATATGAGACCTATTTGCCATTTTAATAAAAGGATACTTACACTTCAGAAATGTAGGAATCTAAACTAGGCAATTTTTTTCTCAAATTTGACCTATAATTTTAACAGTGGAATAGTCTTCTTTTTCCTGCACATGGAAAGACACAACAAATTATATAAAATTACACCCATTCACACATTTTGCTGTTATAAGTAGGTAATATATTGCACTATTTAGTATGTACTTTGTTGTCCACAAATTTTTTGGCCATCTAAATTAAAAATTACTGCAAATTTGGGCAACATGTCATGATTTAACATCAAGTGAGAAGCCTTTTTTCCCCTACAAATACCCATCTATAAATTAATGAATTGCTATTTAAAATGTGTTTCTTCAAAGACCAGACATATCATGTCCTCTGTGTGACTATAAGATTACTTCTTTATTTATCTCTGCTGCTAAGTTAATTATAAAAATGCTTGCAGGGAGCGATCATTTTGCTTGCCTAGTCAGCATCTTAAACTAGATTAATCTTCTAGCAACACTTAATGGAAACTAAATCACACATCAACATGCTATAACAATATAATGATGAAACAGCAAATGAATCACTTAACTCCTTGATAAATATCAAAAACATACCTTGCTCTTATAATTTATAAAGCCAAAATAAGCCTTCATACTTTCTTCCTGTCTGCTTAAAAAAAAAAAAAAGGCTCAATTCTGGTTAATAAATATCATGGAATGCATTTTGCATACATGGTCAAAAAACAAAATAAAAAGGCTGCTTAATTCAATTATTGATGGAACTTTCAAACAAAGGGGCACCACACTAGATATCATATGTTGTCTCTACATAATTTTTTCCAAAAATATTTCTTGTTAATTGGATTGGTGGATGATGTTGACATTATTTCACGGATTCTAATTACCAAGTTGCTGTGTCCCTGATGGGTCATATTTTCTGTTTCATTCTAAATGCCAGATTTGACTCACTCTTTACACAATCTATCCAGTAAACTATGAAATCAATTATCTAGGCCTCAGTTATTTGGCATATAATCTAGAAGCTGTCAGTTTTATTAATATAAGCATATCTGTGATTATAAAATTTATAAGAAAAAACCACCATAATTATCAAAGAAATAAATTTCAGATTAAAAGGCAGCATGATGCTAGGGTTAGAAATATCAAGCACTATAAAGTAGAACACCCCATAGGTAAAAAAAGCAACGGGATTGGTGGACTTCAGAGTACATGGATTGAGTGCCTGTTGGGAGGATTTCTGGAGCTGGTGATACTTGAGCTAAATTTGAAGGATGAAGAAAACATCAATCACAGATAAAAAGAGAAAGATAAATTCAGGCAGAGGAAATTGTGAAATACACTTTGGACTCTATTTACAGCAGAGGCACTCAAGGCAATAGTATGTGCTCTGAAAATGTTTTGGATGGAGTTCAAACATGCCAAAATCTCAGTAACGTTCAATTACTAAATGCTTCTTTTAAGAAGAGTATAGTTATAATCTTAATTGCATGATATTGTCTTAATGTTTTGATATCAACATGTAAATCCTTTACCTATAAAATTCATTTAAATTTTTAACTTTTATAAACGAAAGCTCTGAACAAATCTCAAATAACAATAGAATAAAAAGGAAAAGACATGAAATTAACGCTCAACCATCCATAAATGAATTTTCTGTATGACCAATTTCCTATTGACTCCAGAAGTTTATAATATTATTTATGAAGACTTTGTGTGTTTTAAATTGTTACCTTGTTTCTCCACTTTCCTTTCCATAACATAAAAATAAAAATAAATATAGCAAAAATAATATAGCAAAAATTTACAGTTTATCTGTATATAGAGCAGCTATACTTCAGCATGATAATAATAATAATGATGTTGATGATAGTGATGTCATCACCTGTTGAAAGCTAAGTTTTGGGCACTTTACATGGATTAGCCCTTTTAAGGTGGATGTTCTTTTTGTTACCATCATATAGTTAAGAAATCTGAAGCACAGTGACATAAGGTCACAGAACTAGAAAGGGGAAGAGCTGGGGACAAACCCATGATAATGGCTTCAGATTCCAGTGTTGAGTCAGAGTGTAGAATATTTAAATAAGATGATGCTCTTGAATTAAAGTTCCTCTTTGAGGACAAAAAGTTCTCATCTCTCACTGCTCACCAAAGCTATCCTGAAAACTTTTAAACACGACAGATGGCCATGTTCACCCTGACAGTTTCTGATTCAATAAATAATGGATCTGTGGTGGAGCCTTGGTTTCTGTAGTCCCATCACCTGCACAGGTAATTCTGATTCACATTTCCAGAATTAAGAACCTTGATGTAGATTTTTTGTTTAGTCTGAAGCATTGTGATGTCTAAAGGACGTGCCCAAACTAAACAAATATATTGCATTTGCCACCCCTCATTAGTAAAAATAAAGACAAATTAGAGTTGAATGATCCAAGACAAATAGCCCCATTTTAAATATACTTTACAATTAATCTGAATTTGGAAGGTATAAAACATATTTTTTTCAACAATATAATTTTCTAATTATGCATTTTTGTGGAATATAAAATATATCTTTCTGTCTAAGAGTCCGGTAAACACAATATCAGGAAATAATCATATTTTACTATGAGATTTGTTATAGTTAGTTAAAGCAGAAAAAGCAAGTGAACACTTTACCCCCAAAGAAGTTGATAGCCAAATATGCAAAACCAGACCCTAGTAAGTAATTTAAATTTTAGCTCCAGGATCGATAATACAGTGAAAAGTAATGAACCATTTTTAAAGAACACATTAGCGAAGATTGGCAAGGCTGAAAAATTTTAAATTCAATGTTGAACTCTATGTTTCCTGCAAATACTATGACATTGGAGGGATAAAAATGTTAGTACAGAAAAGAGCAATACCTATTTGTTGTTTGATCTCTTAACTTTTTATTGTGCTTTTAAATAACAGATATTTACATACATTAAAAACTCATTGCACACTAAAGTTTATTGATTAAGGTAATTGATACATTTCTTCATTTAAAAAAAATAATTTTTCTCAAGCAACTGTTCATTAAGGTAGCATTTTCCAAAGGCAGATCAGTGCCACCTAGTGGCAAAACCAGTTTACAGGTTAACCTTCCTGATTAAGTTTAATGGAGTACCCATAATGTAAATCAACATCATATACACATATATAGGTATGAATTTTAAAATATGCATTTAGTTCCTAAGGAGATTTAGTTTATCGTATAATAATGAGACATAAGTACAATAATTGCACTAAAATAAAAGTTAATATTTAACAATTTAGTAAGGAAGGAGGAGTTATGTTTATCTAAGACAGATAACAAATGAAAGAGACATGAAAGATAAACATGACTTCAGATGGGGAAAGAATACAAGAACTTTAAAAAAATAATAGATTGACGTGTCTTTAATGTCAAGATGTGCTAAGGTTATTATAAATAAGAATTTAGAATGAAAAAAGTAATATTCGTTTCTCTGTTTCCTTAGAGGAGAGCTTAGGCAATAATTGCATAAAATTTCAGAACATGATATTTAAGTTAGAGAAAAGGAGAGAGGTTCCTGAGCAAAATACTTCACAGTCATGAGACTTCATGAAAGACTATATAATTTTTCTCACTGTAGATCCTGAATAATAAGATAAAAAAGTACCCCTCTAGAAACTTTCATGAACTGTTTTACCTTGAGGGAAAAGGGATGGACTAGATGAAATTAAGTTTCCTTTCAGGCTTTAATTATATAAAAAGTCAAGTATACTCCCTCATAATTGATCTTTTTGGTTTTGAGATAATATGCCTGCTTGACCCAGCTGAAATTCTGTCTTTTGTAGTCCTCGTCCTGAGACTCCAATTAACTTCACAAAATTTCTCTTCAGGGAAAAAAAATCTAGGCAAAGGAATTAATTTAGCTAACAATGCTGTAATATAAAAATCTCTGTAGGAGCTTTTTTCTGACCTATTCCAGGGACTCTGCCAACTCAAATGCTGGGATGATAAAAGAGCTCTTCATAGCCCAGGAGATAAGGAAAAAACCCATCACATCAGACCCAATTGCTCTTAGAGGAATTCAAAAGAATCCAAAATAGTCTTAATGTCTAAAAATGCCACACTTTCTCCCTGGAGACTAGGATTCAAAGGGTACATCAGGTTGATTTATCAGTGATGTAATTTTCTCAGCCTGATGAGGGAAGCGTTTATAGGTTCTAAATGAGCTATCAGAAAAGGAGAGAGCCTTTCTTTCTCAGCCACTCAGAGGAAACAATACAGTTTTATAGAACACAGAACTATGAATAAGAACAATCACATGCTTCTCTTGCCCCCAATCTTAGCCATGATGAGTTTTCTTGGTCTGCCTCTGAAACACAGAAGCAGCTGTGATTTCTTCCCTTTTCTTTTTCTTTTCTTTTTTTTTGAGACCGGCTGCACCGCGCTCAGCCAGTGAGGGCTGTGAGCGCACCGGTCATCCCTATATAGGATCCGAACCCGCAGCGGGAGCGCTGCTGTGCTCCCAGCGCCGCACTCTCCCGAGTGCACCACGGGCTCAGCCCCCCTTTTCTGTATATTACTTAAAACACTCTATCTCCAGTTAGGCGCTTTCTTCCTTTCTTCTCTCTTATTAAACATGACCATGAAACATTAAGGAAGAAAGAAATGTATGGAACTATAGTAATGTTATACATTTAATGTGAAATTATTTTTAGTTTTCTCATTTATGATACCAAGAATTTTATAACTTTTAAGAATCCATTTTTACATTAACTATTCTTGGATTACAAGTCATGATTCTGGTACAAATGAGAATTACATGGTTATGGTTATTCAACAAATTTTTCTTGGAAAACCATATAATTAATGTGAATATAATTAAATCATGACTACTAACTCTACAAAAAAAGACACCAGGTTCACTGATTTCTAGGCCTATACACGTAGATGCACATGGACACATGGACACACACACATGTGAATATCCACATGCTTTGGCAGATACACACATGTGCACACTCATGCACATATAAGCACACACAGAGACACATATAATGTCATTTCCTTTATTCATCCGACTTACGAGTTGAAAGACCAATATCAAATTTACAATAATAATGAGTATCATAATGATACTTATTGCAATTAATCATTAGCCAAGAAGCAATTTTTACCGATAAGCACACACAGAGACACATATAATGTCATTTCCTTTATTCATCCGACTTACGAGTTGAATGACCAATATCAAATTTACAATAATAATGAGTATCATAATGATACTTATTGCAATTAATCATTAGCCAAGAAGCAATTTTTTACCATATAAACTATGGTTGAAATTCTGAAGGGTTAGAATATAATAAAGGTCAAAAAATAGAGTTTACGTTCACTTTAAATGTGGTGAATTATTAAATTCCAGGAAACAGAAATTCTGTTGTTGATAATTATGTATTTTATCATAATTTAATTATGTATTTGCTATGTTTCAATGGCTAATAATAATTTTGATTTTGTCATTTGGAATTAATCATTACTTTTCAGAAATACCTACACTTGATTTAATAACAAATTATCCTCTTTCCTCATGCTATTCACACATTTTTTCATATTCTGATTTTTTTCTACTTTCCTCTAATTTCAACTTTATCTGGTTACTACTCTTGACTAATTAATCTTTTCTTTGCTATTGTCTACATATTGTAATTAATACCTCAACAAACCATTATTTTTCTGTTTAGGTGGCTGTGATTACCACTTGCAGGGATTAATCAATCCACTGTATAATTTTGGTTCTTAATCACATTTTTTTCTTTTTGCATAATATATTTATTATCCAAAAATATATTGATACCAAATACTCTGAAATACATTTTATAGCTATTTATATTAATCATATATAGGCATTAGAAACCTTAACTTTAGTTTAACGTGTTTAAATAAGTATGCTCACCTGCTGAATGTGTATTTCTTTTCTAAGAAACTGACTAAGGACATAGTGAGGTATCTGATACAATCCTGAAACTGAATTTTCTTAGAAATAGTATCCTTTAGGGGCTATTTTCTTTTCTAATACCTGGGGACAACTTCCATTCTGGCTGACTTCTAAAATAATATGCTCAGTCATTGTTCACTCTAAGTACAGCCTCTTCATGTTTTAGGTCTTTTACTTAATTTCCGGTCATATTTGTAAATGGGTTGCTTTGAATTTCTCCTTGTCAGGATCTTCTACAAGTAGCTTACCCAGGGGCTCTATTTGCTTGACTTCTTTTCCTCTCATAATAAAAATCCAAGGTTCACTAATGACAACAACCATCCTTCCAGGATTGTTACTATCCTTGGGCCATTAGTCTCCATTCTCACCTGCCTGGCAAAGCCAAACTGTATATCAGTCCAGTTCTTGGCCTTTACACCTGCACATCCATACCAAATCCACATGAATACTAATTTTATTGTCAGCAACCTTAACTTGGTTAAGGTTAACCTCAATCTTTTCATGTGATGACTTATCCTTAAGTCATCACATGAAAATGCCACTAACCTTCTACAATGAGCCTATCACCTTACAACTGCATTTCCACTGCTAACTTTCCCTTCTGTTAGAATGGTGCTACATTTCTTTGAGGGTTTTCCCTCCACTTCTTCATTGGGTTACATCCACTCCAAATTTCTTGGGAACTGGAGCTTTTGCTCAGATACTCTCAGTCTCATATGTTTAGTTCTACTTATGGAAAGGCCACTTATGCTGACTCCAGAGTGAGACAGACCTGGAGTTCTTCACTGGTCTTGCTTACTAACCAAGCAATCAGGCGCAAGTTATTCAACCTCTCTACACCTCAGTTTCCTTACTTGTACAATGAGGCTAATAGGAGATACCTCACAGCATTAGGGTGATGAATACATGAGGATAATGGATAAGGTAAATATTTGGCACGCAAGTTTTTGATAAAGTTTTGCTGCTATACTTCCCGTCAGGATTCTTATAAACCTGTTCCATGTGGGGTGTCAGAAGACAGCAGTTTCCCTTAAACTTTAAACCCCCTTTTCTATCTCTATCTGATTTTACTTTCTACTTTCCCGTGGAACTACAAGAAATGTTCTCTACTTTACCTGTGACCAGCCTCCCAGCCTAGTCCCTCTGACTTTGACATTCACCACTCCATCGCAAGGTCTCATAAAAGTCACCAATGTCAGCTCCCTGTTGAAAGACCTTTATCTTAGTTGCTCTCTTGGCAAGACTGAGCAAGGTTGGGCATGCCCTCCTTAGTCACCCTCTTTCTATTCCCGGCTCCCTTGGACCTTACTCCCTATAGAATGCTCAGCTCTTGGCTGGCACAACCCATGGCACATCATAGCCACTGATCAACATGCGTTCAATGACTTAACAACTAGCACATGAACAAGAACTCCAGGATCACAGTTGCCATTGATGTCTGCAGGTTTCAGTCTTCTCAATGCTCACTTAACTCAAAGAACAGCTGGAGTCCTGAATTCCTTCTAAGGCAGTTCATTTCATGTAAAATTCTTAGGAGGAAGCTAAAACCACATTAGTCTCTTAAGACTACTCTATATTTAGGCTGTTCTAGTAACAGAGGGAAGCCCTTAAGTTTACATTATGTAGCTTTCATAGTTATTTCACGTGGTCAGAAATAGGAAACAGAAATGGTGAGGCACCTTTCCATGAAGGCTCAAATTACACTATTTTGCAAAGTTTAAAATTTGCCCATCATTATCCATAAATTAGAGCTATACATTATAATTATTTAATCTACATTTCTTGTTAAACATCTAAATTATCTCACTTCACCAATTTACAGGAATTATGTGATTAGGTGTAATTACCCTAAATAGCTGAACACAATTAAAAAATCTTACACGCAGGAAGTGTCATATATAGTATGTGAATTCTTTCTCTTGACTCACTGTCCTTGGTCTCTATTACAAGGAGATAAAGTCTAGCTCAGTTTGAATGGGATAAGAGAATTTCCAGCTTTCAGGTGACCTCTGGCTCAGGGGCTACCTACAGCAATTCCCTTCTTCATTAAGACTATTTTTAAATAATTCCTGTAGTTAGAGTCTCCTGAAGTTTATAACCAGTAATGTCAACCACAGTGATGCTGATTTTGACATTTCGTACTGCTTGAGGGTCTGGAGCATTTATGCAAGGCTGTGAGTTTTAAGTTCATATTCAGATTTCTCTGTTTAGGAAACTTCCCAGCACTTGGCCAGACTACTGTCTAATCCCCTTTTCTGTTGTGAGGCAACAGTGTGCAGTGGTGAAGTGCACTAAAGCCAAGATAACCAGTTAAAATCCATTGTTTACTAAAGTGTGTGACTTTGGGCAGTCATTCAAACTCTTGACAACTTTGTTTCTCCATCTATAAGGTATGGATGATGATAATGGACAATAAATGTAGATAATAATAATACCTCCCTGTTGTCAAAGTGAGCACATAGTCAGTATGTATTATTCTTCAGGTTTCGGATTAAATATTGCTCCCTCAGAAGCCCTGATCAACATTTTCCACTCTTCAATTATAACTTGTAATTGAGCATTATGAGTTTATTAGTTTAATATCACTCTATTAAGCCATGCATTTCATGAAGGTAGACAGGGATCATGCTTGTTTTGTGACTAGCACACTGTCTGTCACATAGAGAATGCTGAATGGACAAATGAATGATGAATGAATAATTTATGCTTCTTTTCCTTTTTTGCACTTTTTCGTTTGCCTTTTTTTCTTTTTTTTTTTTTCCACAACCAGGTAGTCGATGTTTTTCATAGTTATCTGGTAAGTCCATTCATACTAAAGTCCTAGAGACTGTTTGTCAGGATCACAAGAGAGATTGCATGGAAAATAACTTTCCAAAAATATCTGCAAACTATTATGCATGTGATAGATGGTATTACTACCATCTGCACATTAAAAGAGAGGAGACTGTGCTTGCAATCCATAGAAACAGAAACTCACTGAGCTCAAAGACCAGCCCACGAATTGGTGATACAGTTTTCTGGGGGCTCAAAGCTCCTACAAATCAACCTCCTAATGTTCTGCCAGGTGTGAAGCTATTATGCCTGAAAACTAGACTTGCCCTAACCACAGGAACTTGTTCTGTTGCTGCAGACATTCACTTCCCCTTCTTCCCTCAGGCACCCTCTCCAGCTTGTCCCACCCTGCTGTCGCTCCCTATCCGCCCCCCCCACAACTCTGATTTCAGGGCGTGGCTTAAACTACCTGTCTGGTTTGGGCCCCTTCAATCCACTCCCACTCTTTTTGCTCTTCTCCCACCCAGAAAGAAATTAAATACAGGCAGAACCTGTTTGGGGGTACTTAGGACATCCACAAGACTAAATTTTTGCCTAATTTTTTATGTTATGAAAAATTTATTTTTTCCAGAGGATTCACTGCAGCAATGCTTTAAAGAAATACCTGCTCTTCAACGTATTAAAAGCTGACTTGATTAATAAGTGTTTAAGGTACATACAACTTTGCAAGAAACACCTATTGTGCATAACCAAATACCTTCAAATAACCTGTGAATTCATGTGACAGCATTCACAGAAGTGAGATTTTACAGCCTATGGGGCAATCTAAATAGTGGAAAGCTAATTAGAAAATCTTGTTTCATGAATGCATCATGAAAATAAACAGTCTTAAACCAATGGCACAGGTTAATGTAAAGACCATAAAGATCAGATAGAGGTGGGAGAGAACCCTGCTGTGCTTAATTTTTTGATCACAGAGAAGTTTGTATTTTATATTTTTCATGCCTACATTTATTTTGAAGAGAAGGAAAACTATACATAGCCAGAAAATTTAATGCAGAAAAATATCATCTTTTTTCTTTTTCTGCTTTAAAATGTGGCAAGCTGTCCACAATCTAGTAATCCTTAGTCACATAGAAATTTAAATTCTTCATGTAGAAGAAATAAAATATAGAACAACCTGAATAAGTTCCATGTGTAAAATCCCTTTGGCCCATTTACGGAAGCAACTTCCCTTACACATTTTGGGAAAAGTCAGTTATAACACATGCTGAATTCCAAGCTTCCAGTCTGAGTATAATTCTCAATATATTCTATGAAAGAAAAGATCTCTGCATTGGCCTATCAAAATACACAGAAAAGAAGAAAAGCAACTGGAGGTGTCTTCTTCCTTTCCTGACTTGCTCTGACCTCATATAATTTTCATAATAACCTTTTGCCTGACTTTAGCAAGTACAATGAGAACACACTTATTTCCTGTTTCCTACATTGTTCTGCCATCTGTGGGTCGGGGAGCAAACTTCTCAGAAACTCCTTTATTGCACTGTTAGATTTTGTTGAACCGATATGTGAACATTTTCACAATCCCTTCATTTCTTGCAATTTTTAAAGAGGCTTTTGTTTTGCTTCTTTTGTTTTAGTCTTAAATGAATGCCCAGATTTCTGGTCTGTTTCTAATATTATGGAGACAAAAGTCCACTTTAATAAGAAAACATATGTTACTTATTGTCTTTAAATATGTTCAAATAAAACTGATAACTTCAAAAATAATAACCCAATAAATTGGCAGTTCTAAAACTTTTGCAAGTAGCTGCCAAACTTGAAAATTAGGTAAAAATATAATGAAAATATAAGGTAAAAATATGAGAGGAGAATTTCAAGATCGGATAGAGGTGGGAGAAAACCCTGCCATGCTTAATTTTTTGAAACAAAAAGAAGTTTGTATTTTATATTTTTCATGCTTACATTTATTTTGAAGAGATGGAAAACTATACATAAAACCTGTTTTTATGCTTAATTGCTTCTTTGAAAATTAATTTTTCCATGCTATTTTTTTTTTTAAAGATGACTGGTAAGGGGATTTTAACCCTTGACTTGGTGTTGTCAGCACCACACTCACCCAGTGAGCAAACCGGCCATCCCTATATGGGATCCGAACCCGTGGCCTTGTTGTTATCAGCACCGCACTCTCCCGAATGAGCCACATGCTGGCCCCTTCCATGCTATTTTTGATATATGTTGTGTCACTTTATCCTCAAAAAACTCTATGTGTGGGTAAAACAATGATTATAACATTCTATTCTTTTATACATTAACATTCTATTCTATAACATTCATATTTTTCTGATGTGAAAACAGAAACTCAATGGGCTCAATGACCAGTCTAAGGTCATAAATCCACACATTGGCGACCCCGGGATTGATATCCAGGTTTTTCCAATACACTTTCCAGTATATCGTGCTACCATGATTCCTTCTCACCTTCTCTACTTTTTCTATAGAATGTTCTGATGTATATTCAATGGAGACACATTTAATCAAACTGCAAATTATGTCTTCAAGAAACATATTTGAATTCCAATTTCCAGAAGATGGAATTTAAATTTTCAAATGAATATAAGCCAATGTATCCTCTAGAAAATTTAGAGACATCTAAAAGAAATTAAGGTACTGTGTAGATACTTGTATATTCCATTTGTTTAGAAGATAAAAAAATGAAACACAAGAGAAACAAAGTAGATAATAAAATCTGGAGTATTTATTATAAATACAAATCTGGCTTAGGAAATTTTGACTTCATATAAAGATATAGAAAACCAAAATGCACATGCACATACAAACAAAATATATTGGTTTTTGAAGGAGTATGAAGTCTAAGGGGTAATACATAAAGAAAGGGGATGAAGAAAGCATGTGAGAACAAAATAATGTATTTTGAGACTGTTATGGAATGAATGTGTGTAGTTTCCTCTCCCAAAATTTATATGTTGAGGTACTAACCCCCAGTGTGGGGTCTCTAAATAAGTAATTAAGGTTAAATGAGGTCATAAGGGTGGGGTTCTGATCCAATAGGATTAGTGTCCTTACAAGAAGAGACAGCCGATCTCTCTTTTTCTCTCTCTGTCCCTGTCTCTTCCTCTCTCTGTCTCTCTCTCACACCCACACACAAACACACAACCAAAAGAGGTCATGCGAGCACGTAGCCAGAGGTCGCCATCTGCAAGCCAGGAAGAGAGCTTTCACCAGAAACTGAACTTTCCAGCATCTTGATCTTGGACTCCCTAGCCTCCAGAATTGTGAGAAAATAAATTGCTGTTTATTTTTGAGTTATTTACTGTTTAAACCACCTAGTCCATGGTATTTTGTTATAGCCTGAGCAGACTAAAACCTATGCTGAAGTTGTGTTTTATACTAAGCTTTAGTTTTTTTTTTTTTTTTTAAACAGGCAAAAACATTTTAATTCATTCATTATTATTAAAAAATAACCTGTTCAATATTTGAAACTAGCAATAAGCAAAGCTAATTATATCTACTTAATTTGCTTCATGCTTAAAGTATCTCATTTTACTGTTACAAAGTAAAATATACTTTTGCGCCTATATTTAAGCTACATATCTCTTGACTGAGTCCCTTGTCTACCCTTCCCTTATTTCTTCTTACTCTGACTCAGAATATATGCAGCAGATTAACTATGGATTATGATCTCTTTTACAGCACTTGGAAGACTGTTTTATTAATTCCGAACAGCTTAAACAGAATGGTGACAACATTTTACATATGTTTCTCTATTGTTATCCCTAGTAGGCATATCTAGTCAGGAAGCTGTGTCACCCTTTATGTAGTCTGAAGTTACACACAGAAGGACTGCAATTCTAAAGAGGACAATAAATAAATTGTCAAACATTGAGACACTGAAATTCTGGCATTTCTTTAAAATTATGACTTTGTATTTGATCTTTAGTATTTATAATGGGATAGCCTCCAGCTTATTTGACAAAGATCTTTTTTTTATTAGTTATGAATATTCATGAGATACAAAGCTGATGGTCACCCCTCATGCCCATGATGTGAGGGCCAGATTCATACTGGCAGCATACCCATTACCACAAATTGCATTTGTACCCCGTGTCTCCCACCTAATTATCCCCAAACTACCTCTCCTCCCTCTTCCCCCCAACTCCACTTTGTAGCCCAAGGAATGTTCTCTCCCTCTGCTCTGAAAGTCCAATGTACAACTGTGGTCTTTCTTTCCTTCCTTCTTTCTCTCTTAGCTCCTACTAACAAGCGAGTACATGTGGTATTTATCCCTCTGTGCTTTGCTTATTTCACTCCACATAAGTTTCTCCAGGATCATCCATGTTGTTGCACATGGGAGAATTTCATTCTTTTTTATGGCAGAGTATTCCATGGTATATGTATACCAGTTTCCTTATCCAATCATCCATCAGTGGACATTTACATTGGTTCCATGTCTCGCCTATTGTAAACAGAGCTGCGATGAACATGGGAGTGCAGGTATCCCTTTGACATGATGATTTCCATTCTTCTGGGTATACACCCAGAAGTGGGATTGCTGGATCATATGGAAGATCTATCTGTAGTTGTTTGAGAAACCTCCATACTGTTTTCCATAGTGGTTGTACTAATTTAGAGTTCCACCAGCAGTGTCGGAGCATTCCCTTCTCTCCACACCCTCACCAGCATTTGTTATTCACTGTCTTTTTGATTATAGCCAGTCTAACTGGAGTGAGGTGGCATCTCAATGTAGTTTTAATTTGCATTTCCCTGATGACCAGTGATGTTAAGCATTTTTTCATGTACCTGTTGGCCATTTGTATGTCTTCCTTTGCAAAATGTCTATTCAGTTTCTTTGCCCATTTTTAAATTGAGTTATTATTTTTTTTTCTGTATAATTGCTTGAGTTCCTTGTATATCATGGATACTAATCCCTAGTTAGATGCATAGTTAGCAAAATTTTTCTCCCACTCTGTAGGTTGTCATTTCACTCTATTGATTGTTTCCTTTTCTTTTCAGAAGCTTTTTAGTTTGACATAGTCCCATTTGTTTATTTTTTTCTTTTACTGCTTGTGCTTTTGGGCTCATGTTCATAAAGTCTGTGCCCAGACCTAGTTGTTGAAGTATTTCACCTATATTTTCCCTTAGTAATGCTACAGTTTCAGGTCTTATACTTAAGTCTTTAATCCATTTTGAGTTGATTTTGGTGTATGGTGAGAGATACATATCTAGTTTCATTCTTGTAAATATGGATATCCAGTTTTCCCAGCACCACTTGTTGAAGAGGCAGTTTTTTCCCTAATGTAGATTTTTGTTGCCTTTGTCCAATATCAGATGGCTGTAAGCCTGAAGAGTGATTTCTGGGTTCTCAACTCTACTCCACTGGTCTAAATGTCTATTTTTATACCAGTACCATGCTATTTTGGTTACAATAGATTTGTAGTATAATTTGAACACAGGTAGTGTTATGCCTTTGGCTTTATTCTTTTTGCTCAGGATTACTTTGGCTATTCAGGGTCTTTTTTTATTTCATATGAAGGGTAAGATTGTTTTTTTCCATTTCTATGAAGAATGCCATTGGTATTTTGATGGTGATTGCATTGAATCTCTAGATCACTTTGGGTAGTATAGGCATTTTCACAATGTTAATTCTTCTAATCCAAAAGCATGGAATATCTTTCCATCTTTTTGTGTCTTCTTTAATTTCTTTCAGAAGTGGTTTGCAGTTCTCATTGTAGAGGTCTTTCACCTCCTTGGTTAAATTGATCCCTAGGTATTTTATTTTTTTCATGACAATTGTAAATGTGCTACTTTATTTCTCTTTCTGTTAGTTCACTATTTGAGTATATAAATGCAACTGATTTGGGGTCATTGATTTTGCATCCTTCAATGTTAATGAAGTTATTAACTAGCTCTAGGAGTTTTTTGATAGAGTTGTTAGGTTTTTCTATATACAGTATCATGTCATCTGCAAATAGGGAAAGTTTGACTTCATCTTTTCCAATCTGGATTCCCTTTATTTCTTTCTCTTGCCTGATTGCTCTGGCTAGCACCTCCAGTACTATGTTAAACAGAAGTGGTGAGAGTGGGTATCATTGCCTGTTCCAGTTCTTAAGGGAAAGGTTCTCAGTTTTTTTCCCATTCGGAATGTTACAGGTGGTGGGCTTGTCATAAATGGCTTTAATTGTGTTGAGATATTTTCCTTCTATACTTAATTTGTTGAGAGTCTTTATCTTGAAGCCATGTTGAATTTTGTCAAATGCTTTTTCTGCATCTATTGAGATAATCATATGGTCTTTGTCTTGAGTTTGTTGATGTTATGTATCACATTTATTGACTTTAGTATGCTGAACCATCCTTGCATCCCTGAGATGAACTCCACTTGATCATAGTGTATAATTTTTTTAATATGTTGCTATATTCTGATTACTAATGTACTGTTGAGAATTTTTGTATCCAGGTTCATCAAGAATATTGGCCTGTAATTTTCTTTTTTTGTTGTGTCTTTATCTGGTTTTGTTATCAGAGTTATGTTGGACTCATAGAATGAGTTTGGGAGAGTAGCTTCTGTTTCAGTTGTTTGGAATAGTTTGAGGAGAACTGATATTAACTCCTCTTTGAAAGTTTGATAGAATTCAGCTGTAAAGCCATCTGGACCCGGACTTTTCTTTGTTGGAAGATTGCTAATTACCACCACTTCAATCTCCTTGCTTGTTATTGGTCTGTTCAGGTTTTCTATCTCTTCTTGGTTCAGTCTTGGTAGTTTGTATGTGTCTAGAAACTTACCCATTCTTCCAGACTTTCATATTTGTTGTCATACAGTTGTTTATAATAGTCTCTAATGATTCTTTGTACTTCTGCGGTATCGGTTGTTATGTCTCCCTTTTCATTTCTGATTTTTGTTATTTGGGTCTTCTCTCTTTTTGTTTTTGTTACCTAGCTAATAGTTTGTCTATTTTATTTGTCTTTTTAAAAAACCAACTTCTTGTTCTGTTGATCTTTTCTATTGTTGTTTGGGTCTCTATTTCATTTAGTTCTGCTCTGACCTCAATTATTTCTTTCTGTCTACTACTTTTAGGCTTGGATTGTTGTAGTTTTTTGTGGTGTATACTATAAAACAAATATATTTCACAGGGCCTAGTTCCCTGTAGTTTCAGGTTTAGCTTAACCTTTTGAAATTACATATAGAAATGTTAACCTTGCAAAAGATAGGAACCTTTCCTCAGGCTAGGGCCTCTGATGTGGATGGAGAGTTGTAGCACAGTGAGGTTGCTGGCTCAAGGACAGACAAGTTGCTGATTGATAAGTAAAGATACTGGGAAATTGCTGTAGTTAAAGAGAATGTTTGCTAAGATCAAACTTTTGTTGGTGGATCAACTTAATCTTTTGCAAATTGCATTATGGAATGTCACTTTGCTTATTTTACTGAATGTTACCAGCCTCTACTGTTAAACTATAATTGGCCATAACCCCACCTATGTTCTTTTCCTGTAACTTCTTGGTCTGGAGAATAAATGTGGGGTGAGAACCCCAAATCATGATTAAATTCCCAAAAGAAGGAATGCCTCTCTCTTGAGGGTTCCAGGAAATTAACCCCTTTGGGGTCTCTCACTGCTCAGAAGAAATGGGCTTTGAGTAATCATTTTTGTGGCTCTGACTCCCAGAGGAAGAGAGGTGACAAATCCGTGTGAGGCAAAGCAACAGTTTTTCACATTTTTCAAGGTGCAGTGTTAGGTAGTTTATTTGAAGTCTTTCTATTCTTTTGATGTAAGCACTTTTTGCAATGAATCTGCCTCTTAGTATTGCTTTTTCAGTATCCCACAGGTTTTGGTATGATGT
This sequence comes from Galeopterus variegatus, assembly GCF_000696425.1. NCBI lineage: Eukaryota > Metazoa > Chordata > Mammalia > Dermoptera > Cynocephalidae > Galeopterus > Galeopterus variegatus. Next base: position 42,745 of record NW_007732226.1, on the reverse strand, counting down.
ATCTTTATTTTCATTAGTTTCTAGAAATTTTATGATTTCCTGTTTAATTTCTTCTTGGACCCATAGGTCATTTAAGAGCCTATTATTTAGTTTCCATGTGTTTGTAAAGTTTCTAGAGTTTTGCTTATTATTAATTTCCAGTCTTAGTCAATTGTGGTCTAAAAAGATACTTGGAATGATTTCAATTTTTTCAAATTTGCTGAGGCTAGATTTGTGACCTAATATATGGTCTATCCTGAAGAATGTTCTATAAGCTGATGAGAAGAAAGTATATTATTTAGTTTTTGGGTGAAATGTTCGGTTTATATCTGCCAGGTCCGGTTGGTCTAATGTGTAGATTAAATCCTGTGTCTCTTTGTTGATTTGTTGCCTAGAAGATCTCCCCTGTACTGAGAGAGGGGTGTTCAGGTCACCCACTATTGACGTATTGGCCTATTTCTTTCTTTAGGTCTAAGAGTGTTTGCTTTATATATCTGGGTGCTCCAGTATTGGGTGCATATGATTGTTATATCTTCTAACTGGATAGATCCTTTTATCACTATATAATGGACTTCTTTGTCTCTTTTTCTGTTTTTTCATTTAAAGTTTATTTTATTGGATACAAGAATAGCTACTCCTGCTTGTTTTTGGTTTCCATTTGCATGGTATATCTTTTTTCATCCCTTCACTTTTAGTCTGTGTGTGTCTCTATATGTGAGATGGGTCTCTTAAAGACTGCATATACTTGGGTCTAGCTTTTTATTCCAACCAGTTCAATCTGTGTCTTTTGAATGGGGCATTTAATCCAATCACATTTAGGGTAGTTATTGACAGACATTGCTTAATTTCTGTCATTTAATTGCTTTTTGTTTAGCTGTTTTAAATATCTTGACAAAGATCTTCTGAGGTGAATTTATTGTGTGCAATTTATTCCATACCCCAAATGAATTAACTTACTTTTGAGCCTTCTTTGGATATGAAGCCAAGAAGGAGCATCACCTTCTAAGAATCTTTTAATTCAATAAAATCTCTCAAATGCAAAATTCAGCATTCTGGGCCATTATGTGGATTTAAAACATCCCTTGGGGAACTTTAGATCTATAAGCCAATCAACTCATTACCCTTATCGATTTATGCTATTTTCTCTCATGCACCACTTCCATTTGGAGTTTTAATTGGCTTTTTATCTCATATTGACTGCTTAATAGGACCATCATTCTTATTTTTTATTTAGTAATTATATCATAAGTTTATATTAAAAGCAAAAGCAAGTCTCAGTTAACTGTTGCAGAACTACATAGAAAAGTGATGGGAATGAAAAAGACTTTTTAAAAAGTGAAATAAAATAAAACAAAAAAAGAGATACCCTTACTCAATGGCTTTGACATGCAATTATATACTTGATTAATGTCTAAAAACCACTTTATAAAGTAAACACATTAAAATAATAAAATGTAATAAAAAGTGAAACAAAAGAAAAAGTACCAGTCATGGAGCATCTTAGGGATGAAATTTGGAGTTTGTTCTTTCAGCATAAAGAGACCAATGCTTCAGCTGAATTTATCACCCAGTTCCAATGATAGTGTCAAATCTATTAGTCCCCTGTAGAAGATGTAATTCAGTGTCTACTTAAGATTCTAAAAATAAGTTTGCCGTTATCTGGATAAAAAAATATAAACTAAATATTCTTACAGCTCAGACATTCTTTCACATGAATATGTTTAAAAATAGAATGATAGTATGTTTTAAAATGCAGATTCTAACTCTGTCTTTTTTAAAAAGAGTAAACCCTATGCCCAAGCTACTAATGACTTTGACCAATGAATATAAACAACTAATTTTTAAAAAGAAGAAAAATATAATATCTAGATTTTATTTAATTTTTTTGGAGGGGACAGTCATTAGAATATAAATAATCATGATTTAATACTGATAATATTTTGAAGTATAAAATATGTGCACGTTTTAAATGGTCATGCTTAAAAATGATGTGTTGTCATATAAGCTGGCATTTGATACATAAGCAATGGTCACCTGTAAAATGCTTTAATGGTTGCCCTGTTTATTCTCAGTACTTAGTCTTATGTAGGAATGCAGCATCTCAAACTCATGATTGTTTTATTTTTGCCATTTAAAAATTTAATATATTAGAAGTTATTTGAAGTTGATTTTAAGGGCATGTATTCTATTTTTTCCTATTCATATTAACATACAATACTAAAATACAGGAGGTTAGCTTTAGGCAATGAGCTTTAGCCTGTGTTTGCTTATTCTTACTGAAGAGAGATATATTCAAAGAGTTTCTCTATATAATTTTTGCATTTGTCTATTCTTTCACTCATTTATTCAACATTTATTTATTCAGTACCAGCTATATACAAAACATCGTCCTAAACAATCACAAGAAGACAAAGTTCGTGTCTTCAAGTCTACTATGGAAATTCAAATAGTCAACAAATACCCATATTGTAAAGGAGGATGAATCAAGTGACTTAATTAGATATGAATCTAGTGTTTAGATATGGGAAAGATGACTTATTTGGAGGGTCATGGGAAACTTCATGAGTTGTTAAGACTCATAGAAGGTGGTAATGCAACTGTAGACAGATTTTGGAAGGGAGAAAAGTCAAGATGGTTGTGCTAGAAAAAACTGAATCTACTGTGGACTCCAAGAAAATAGCCAGCAGCACAAGGATGGACTGAAATTGGAATTTCGTTATCTACAATGACATTGTTACTATTCATTAGACTGAAGTGTAGACATTCACGCCAGTTCCAGGACAATAGCAAAGGCCCAGTAAGGGAAATATCTGTGTTTCGATTCTAGGGCTCAGAGTTTAAATCACCAGCCAGTGGCCCTGAAAATAGTGTTATATTCTATTTCCTTCAGAGAAATTCTAGGGACCCCGCTAGGGCTGCAATTCCGATTGGGATCAGGACAGAAGTTTCCAAGGGTAACTTAGTCAGGTGTACTGAGAATGCTACTGGAAGAAAGAGGAAAGCTGATATCTGTAGAGGGGTAAATGGAATAGCTTTGGTCTCACTGAGTCTCACAGTACTAACACTGTTAGGATTTTGCAGAGTAGAAAACTAGAGCTGAGAGAAGCTAGGTTAATTGTTCAATATCACACAACCAAGAAATAATAGAATGAGATCTTCAATCCAAGCCTTCTGTTTCCCAAATCTTGTTTCATTATACATAAGGTGGTATGATGGAAACCAATTGGTGCATGATAAATTTGTTAAAAGATTAGAAATTTTATCAACTTTGAAAAGGACCTGTCTATATAAAGCTATCATCAAAATAGCTTGAAAGCTCTGATAGGGTTTTGGGTAGAGAGCCATAAATAGGCATGTGCTAAAAAAAAATCAGCACTTTTCATCCACATTGAGTTTGTGACTAAGACTTGAAGTGATAGCTGGTCACCGAAAAAAACGTGAAGACTTAATTAGGTGCCCAGAGTTGAAGACTGATGAACATCTGAGATGCTTCTCTTCAGTTCTTCCAGGTGATAATAGTATCATAAAAACAAAAGGAGGAGGTTATTTAGAAATAATGGAATTTCTATATTGGCAAAATGGCTACAGAAAAAATGTGAAAAATGTGAAACTATGAGATTGTAGCTGATTTGTATTTGAGGTTTAAATGGAGAGAAGGGAACACTCCTACACTGTTGGTGGGACTGTAAATTAATAGAACCATTGTGGAAAACAGTATGTAGGTTTCTCAAACAACTACAGATAGATCTTCCATATGATCCAGCAATCCCACTTCTGGGTATATACCCAAAGGAATGGAAATCATCATGGTGAAGGGATACCTGCACTCCCATGTTCATAGCAGTTCTATTCGCAATAGCCAAGAAATAGAACCAACCTAAATGTCCATTGATAGATGTTTGGATAAGGAATACTACTCAGCCATAAAGAAGAACAAAATTCTCCCATTTGCAACAACATGGATGAGCTTAGAGAAACTTATGTTGAGTGAAATAAGCAAAGCACAGAGGGATAAATACCACATGTACTCACTTGTAAGTGGGAGCTAAGAGAGAAAGAAGGAAGGAAAGAAACACCACAGTGGTGTGTTGAACTTGCAGAGGGAGAGAGCACACTTAGGGATACAAAGCAGAGTGGGGGAAAGGAGGATGGGGAGGGGGCTTGAGGATAATTGGGTGGGGGACACAGGTTATAATCACATGCTGCCAGTATGGATCTGGCCATCACATCTTGGGCACAAGTGGTGACAATCAGCTTTGAACACATGAATATTCATAGCCAATAAAAAAATCATACAAATCTAACCAGGCAGACAAAATTAATGCAAGACTGTCAAAAATTAAGAGCTCATCTCTGTAGTATCTTTGCAACTTTTCCATAAATCTAAAATTATTCCAAAATAAAATGTTTATTTAAAAAAACTTTTAAAAATACATATAAAAGAGTTAAAAACTTTCTCAAAAGGGCGTAGCAAGTACATATTGTATTGTACACCAGGTTTGGGCCTCAGCACCATGGATGCTCCCAGAAGTTAGAGGCCAGGTAACATCAAAATGTCTGGAGAGTTTTCTTTGCTGTGGTAGTCGGCATCTACATTGTACATCATTTCTGATCCATGTAACCTGACTATTTTAAGTTTAAGTAACTAAAGGTGTGCTATTTTAATATATTGCTGCACTCTTTAAATATTTTAAAAACCTCTTAAACTTCTTTGGGTTTGAACAATTCATTTTCAAGGCATTCAACTCATTAGAAATCATGTAAAAATTATACAGTCCTTTTTTCCCAAACCTCTGCATCTTATATAACACTCCTCACATCCAGTTGAAAGGTCAACTAGAGAACAGCATTAAGAGTAGGCATCTACAATGCTTGTTTTCAGAAGTCTTTGCCTTTTAAGCTCATTCTTTCATATGTCTGATGGATGCCTCTAGTTCCCTAATTTAAATCTGTTTATCTACTTCATGTTAGAATGAAAATATAAAAATATATGATGGGCAGTATTTTAAACTTAGTAAAAATGAGTTTAATAGTTCCTTCTCAAACTTATCTTTGAGGAGAGCATTGGATAGCAAGAAATGAATGAAGTTATCTCCAAGGAAATCAAGAACAGGAGATCAAGATCTGAGGTAATCTTTTTCTACCACTTCATCCTTACTTATTTGAATAGCAGAAACACATACAAGCAATGGCAGTATTGTTTAAGGGAAATAAAAATATGTAATTAGATAATTAAGCAAACTATATAGTAGAACTCTGAAATAGTAAGATAATTAAGAAGTCAACCTGCTGAGAATAGCAAGTTTTTCAACAGACTGAGCAGATCTGATGCCTGCTTATTGTATTTGTGGCCTTATCTTTTCATCTTTATGTGGTGACAGCCATAATTTAATAAAAGAGAAAAAAATACAAAACTCTTTCAAATAAATGTCAAGCCATATTTAAAGATGTTATTTAATCTGTTGCCAGAGTATTAAGAAGTTCATTATTTCTGACACCTAAAGTGTTCTGGCAGAAATTAAAAATTTAACAGCTTTTCTCCAATAATTTCTTGACAATATAACATTATACAAATAAACCAATCTTGCCAAATATCTTTGAGGAAATAGCAAGGGTATTTAAATAATGTTTTTACTCACAATTATTCTAGCACAAAATGATTTTTAGTAGGAGTTGGGGATCTAATTGAGCAATAAAAAGAAAACCATTATAGAACCACTTTCCATTAGTTAACTGCTCCTCCTTTATTTTAAAATATTACCACCTACTCTATTTCTAATGAATTTATAGATGTAGTTTTAGCCCAATATTTATGTTTATCCTCTTCATGATATTTGGTGTCATTTATTATTTTGACTATAGTTTCACTTTGTAATTTATCAGAATTTGCACTAATGAAGAAAGGTGGTCAGTAGGGACAGCCCAGAACGGTTCACTTGATCATATGCTTTATCTCTCCAGTCAGAATCTGGTCGCTCATGTTTAGTGTGTTTCAGCCACGCCTTACTGTCCTCTTAGTTTCATGTCAAGTGATATGTCTTTGCCAGTACATCAAAGAAAATAAACCTGAAAAATACTTTGAGTGCTTAAAATTTGAAATAAGTTTTAACAATAATTTACTGCATGTTATCAAATGGCTAGAAGAGAGATCAAAAGTCCACATCACAAAGAAATGACTAAGTTTGGCAATGATGAATATATTAATTATTCTGATTTGATCATCATACATTGCATATGTGTATTGAAATATAGCTCTGTACTCCATAAATAATCAATATATTTCAATTAAAATAATAATAATAATCAAATTTGATAATCCGAATATATAGACAAAGAACTTCACTATTTTAATGAAACAGATTAGTAGGGTTTACATGAGAAGGTAAGAAGATATAACAACTATACTTCAATGAAGTTGTTACAACAAGCAAACGGAAAGGACATTCTTGGGGGGGAGGGGAGAGAGGGAGGAGGGAGGGAGGTGTCGGTGACGGGCCATAATAATCATATACAGTGTATATTGACAAAATAAAAAAAAAAAAAAAAAAGACCCTGGCAAAAAAAAAAAAAAAAAAAATTAGTTGTAAGGGTGGTTCTGTAACTCCCTCAGCGCCTCTTCATTCCCTGCCTCTGCCACCACCCTGCATTATCCTCCTACATGTACTTACTTTTTTGATTATAAAAAAGGTAAATATTTGATGCACTTTTAAGTTATGTATTTGTTTAAGGCACATACCAATCACTCTCTTTCTCTCTGTGTCTCTCTGTCACACACACACACACACACACACACACACACACACACACCATGGCACTCTATGTATGTCAGGCCTTAAGTAGAGCTTGCATTTTAGCCATTTGGAAGTGAGCAACTAGTCTGCAAGCCTGTCTCTTGCCCCATACTGCCAGCCTTGTCCAGGGGCTTGTTTTTCTGCATACCACACTGCATGCAAAATGTCTGCAGTGGGCTTGCCTTCCTAGCAACACATTTTACTCTCTATATTTCCCCCATCACATCTATGCTTTAGTGCCTGGGTTTTGTTCTTCATTCATTTTATGCATAAGTTCATGTAGTGGGGTAAAGAATCCATGACGTCCTCTTCTAGATAATCTATTCAATTTTTACAAGAGCACTCCAAATTTTATTCTAAAGCACTGATTAATAAGATATTTCATCCAGTTCTTCAAATCTCTTTCACAGTAGAATTCTATTACATATTGCAACTAATTGTATGCTGTCTTGTGAGAGCTCTTCTATTATTTTCCTATTTCTTAATTGCATACTTTAAGTTTTATATTTTCATGCCTTTACACTTTATATGTTTAGAAGAGAAGTAAACTTGTCAAAGAAATAGCTATTTGTAATAAATTTTGGCATCTCCCATACCATAGCATATGATACTTTGATGAGTAAGATAATGAAAGAATAATGGAGCATGGAAAAGCCTGAGCTCTAGTTCTAGCTCTGCCATTTCCTGTATAAACTTGACCGAGCAACTTGACCCCTGAGCTTCACTTTCCTCATCTGCAAAGTTTGGTAATGCCTCCCTAAAGATGATCAAAGCGTCAATAATTTTTCTACATGTGCTTTGAAGACACTATGTAATAACAAGCATAATTGATAGAATAGATTCTCCATAAAAATTTAAATTTTTGGAGAAAGGTATGTGTTGAATTCTCTTTCTAGGTTATCAAGTAGAATACCATACATATGCAAGTACTTAGCAAATGACTCAATTACCTTCACAATAGCATTGACTCCTAAAGGATAAAACTGGACAGGGCCTTACAGATGATCTTAAGTCAAGCCTTCACATATGAGGAAAGTGTGGTCTAAAAGGGTGAAAATGTCTTTCAATACAAGGTATTAACTGTGGACTGTGGTAGTTATCACTCTCAATTACTTTTTCATTTTCTTTCTTTATGGAATAATGTAGCCGCACTCACCATGGCTTCATGGCAGGCAAAATGTACTTCCTGCCCTTTCAGAGTTGGTCATGTGGCTTTCTTTAGCCAGCGAGATGTCAGCGGATTTGACATAGCATAGGAGACATGATTCTGTGTTTGTGTGCTCACTGTTGTTCCTGTAATGTCCATCAGCATGTCCCAGTAGGCACTGTCCCTCAGTTCAGAACCAACATGAAAAGTTGTGAGTATACCTGATGACTGGTGCCAAATCTGAAGGGTACTGCAATTGATCACATTAATATACCTTAAAACATAATTGCCATCTACCTTGTGATCAAAAAACCTTAATGCTGTATTTCTACAGCTCTTTAATAATTCAGACTTGAAGAATTGTTCATATATGGTTGAGGATAATACTATTTCTTGACTACTGTAGTAATCATTTCACTATTAGTATATATCAAAACATGCTGTAGATGTTAAATATATAGAATAAAAAAGAAAAACAAAGTATTGCCTCCAGATCACAAAAACTGGCATCACCTGAGTATTTTTAGAAATACAAAATCTTGAGCCCTATTGCAAACCTTCTGAGACCTTAAGCTCCAGGGGCAAGTCCAGTAATTTGATTTTAGCAAGCCTTCTAGGTGGTTCTGATGCATGCTTAAGTTTAAGAAACCCTGAATCACACAGTCATTTATTTAATCATTCATTTACTGGAACAAAAAGATATGCCCATCTATTTAAATACAAATCATGATCAGCACCAAAAAGCCTTTCCACTTCTTTTAACTTTTCTCCTATAGATCGTTGACATAATTATTCTAACTTTTTCAATTTTTTTTCATTTCTCAATCTCATCCTGTTACTCCATTTATCATGTCATCTCCTTTTTATCTTTCACTGAGAAGAGAGAGTTCCTTTCCCTTCTAGGTCTGTCACTCGGAATACTATTTTTCTATACCAACCCTTCATTCCTTTCGTTTAATTTTAAGAAAGGATTGCCCTTTTTCTTTTCTAAGATGGCATTCTTCCTAAATTTATACAATTAACCCTCTACACATGCTGCTAATATATCCTGCTAATATAGTTCCCTCCAATTTTTAAATGTATACTATGGGGAAAAAATGATCAAGCCTGCTAACTTTCTAGCTACTAAGCAATCAGCACCTACTGCTTCAATATCTTACCATTGACTCAAAATTCCTTGCTGTGTAAAGTCTATTTCTATCACTCTCCTTGAATTTTGGAAAATCTCCAGTGAGGTTCCTGATAAATTTTATGGCAACTTTTAGTTGGCATTTTTCTAACCATTTCTCAAGTAATTTTATTTCCTTGAAATTGTTCTCACATAATCTACCATAATCTAATATAATCTACTATTTTATGTGATGATTTGGGTAGATTGAGTCCATTGACAGCTCCCATTATTGACTCCAGAACCATGCAGGGTGACTTTGTAGCTATTTCCCTCAAGAGGTGAAGTCTATTTTTCCACCCCTTAAACATGGGCTGATCTTATGATTTCTTCTGGCTAATAAAAATGTGGTATAAATGACAGGGTCAATTCTGAGTCAAAGTCTTAAGAAGCCTTGAGCACATTCTACTTGCTTTCTCTCGAAATCCTGCCTCTACCAGGAGAACAAGACTGTGTCATCCTGCCTGAGAATTTTGAAAGATCATGTGGAACTGAGATAAATTTCTAGCCGGGCCCTACTAAACTAGCCAGCCTTCAGCGGACCCTCGAGTTGACTGCAGATGCATAAGTTAGCCCAGCTGAATTCTGGCAAACTTGGCCTAGACCAGTAGGGATATCTAGATGACTCTAGACTTTTGTAAAGCAATAAATGTTTGTTGTCATAAGCCATAGTTTTAGGATGATTTAAGATGCAAAAATAGCTAACTGATAGAAAAATATAACATTTCTTCAGTAGCATAATTCTTGGCTATAGTTGTCACTATCCCTCGTTTTCTCTCTCTGCCAACTTTGCCAGCTTATTCTGCATGTGTTCAGCAGCCACTTTCTATGTTAATTTTGCTTTATAGTATCATCTTTAGCCCTAAAATCTTTCCTAAACTGTGGCCTTATGTGATAAAACTTGATTTAGATTATGGTTAGGGTTCAATAACAGGACTTAAGGTAAAGTTGCATAGAGTCAAAATCATCCTTGAAACTTTATTAATTTGTCTATAGAGTTATCATGGTTTCACATATGAAACTCTTTATATTAATATGCATGTATAAATATATAATTATAATGATATACATGGGTCCAAGAGAACTTACGCCAAATAAAATTTTGTATATCTTATGAATTTAATATGTTCAAAATGAAACTCATTTTTTTCTTCATATACTCTGGCTCCTTCTATCCTCACAGCCATATTTTCTCATCTTTCACAATCATTTCCTAATCTTTAATCCATCTCTTATATGTATTTAGATATCTTTAATCTCTATTTCTATTGCTACCAGTCTAGTCTAACTCTTATCATCTCATACCGGAATTATCGCATCTTTGATCAGGCATGAAGTTAGAGAAAACATGATCACCAACTCAAATCTTACATTAGATTGGAGAAACAGGCAGCACTTGGGATGATATTATCAGGTTGCTGTATCCCATTCAATTACCATAAATGTTGAAAAGTTGGAGTAATGGATTGAAACTATCAAGAATAAACTTTATCAGGAAAATACTTTTTTTAAAAAAGTGCACTTAATTCCAATAATCCTACTGCATGACTTAAAATTGAAGAAATCTGGCCAGAAGAAATAAATGGAGGTGGAAATAGTGATAAAGTTATACTTAAGGAGAAGTCAATAGACATTTAGTAAGGTAGAGGATTTGTGTAGGGAATCATTTGAAATATAAGTTTTCATAAAGGTGATAGGATGATATCAAAGGTCTTGAATCCTGGGCTAATGATGTTGAACAGAGTTATAATAGATATTGATAGTTAAATTAAGCAGTATTCTTGTGATATAATTTGATAATATTGAATAAAGCCTTGGGATATAAGGAGAGACCTAATGTTTCTAGACTAGATGCTATTAAAAATTAAATTGAAGACATGCTGATACTCTTCCTAACATTTTTTCTTAGGCACTTGGTCATTGAACTAAATCTCATATAAGTCTCAATTTGTATCCTTAAGTTTCTTGGTTAATAACTGGTGTTTCTTGATAGACCATGTCTATTCTCTTAAAAGAATAATATCTAATTTCTGCTTTTGACCCTTATTCTCAATTCCTCTAATTAACTCTTAGTTGATAAGAAGCAGGAATGATGAGGTATGTATTTAAATGGTGGTGTTTTCCAGCAGGCCTTGGTAACTGTTTTTTCCTAACACAAAATCTATTTCCTAAGAAATAGAAAGGGAAAACATCTCTGTGGAGGAATCAAGTAACATTACATACCAAGGACAGTTGAAAAAGTTGATGCTAATAAAATATGGAAGATATAATTCACATTGAAAAAGGGGAGCCCTCAATGGGCTGTGGAGAGAAAAGGAGTTACCTATTAGCAATTCAAAAAGAGCTTCCTATTATACAGATCTTTATATGTCGGTTAATTACCTGCCAAGATTTCCTTTTAAATCAAAGTTAAAGCATGCAAGATCAATGCCATGCGATGAAATGTCATTACTTTTGACTACCTAAAATGCTACACAGAGCTTTTGTACTGATTTTATTCCACTGGGGAGCTGTAAGTATTCTTTTATTTTTATTTATTATGTTTATTACTATTTTAACTCTGAACGGTTGACAGTAAAATGAAAAAAAGAATTTCCATAAGATTTTCCATGTTTAATAATGTCAGAGTAAATTATTTTATAAATATTTTTTCTAATTAAAATATAATAATTGGCTCTTAAGAGTTAAAAGCTAAGTAAAAAATGGACCTAGAGGCTCTGTTTTATTGTGATTCTTAATTTAAGGATGGTGTATTATAAACACACCCACAACGGTTAGTCTCATTTCTTTGTTCCTGCCAGTTTTGCCTTTCCTTAGGAGCTGGAATGAAGCCACATTTTTTTCTTCTCTTCCTTGGCCAAACATCCAGAAAGTAACATTTTATTTACTATTAACGTAAGCAAACCTGGATCGAAGAAGTAGGCATGACAGTTTTCATGTCCCTTTCATAATTTACATTCTCAGTTAACTCATGTTTTACTTGGCCTTCATACCAGTAATTTTTTCTTCTTTCCTTTCTTAAGTTTCATTAGATGAATTGCCAGTATAGGTGACTGGGCAGGTCAGTTAACTTTCCCTTTAAATGTGAATAGCTTTGATTCTTTCCAATTCACAATGTAAATACTTAATAATCAAACTTTTTAAAAGAATACAATACACCAAAGTAATAGTTTGTGCTGTATGCCTTCCTTATTTAGTTAGTTGTTTATTTTGAGAACTATTGGTTTAGTTTAGAGATAATTTCACTTTTCTTTTTTTTTACTAACAGATGGGCTGGGTATATCACATATGCAGTGCATCAAAACATCTTGTCCATTTAAAAACAAGCTATTCTGAGAAATAAATTGAAGCCAAGAAGAAAATATTGTTGGGTTAGCTTGAATTTTAACAATATTCCAGAGTTACAGACAATACCTTATACTTTTTTTTTTTTCTTTTTTGTCTTTTTTTTACTGACCGGTAACGGGATTGCAACCCTCGGTGTCGCGCCTGTACCGGGGACCGGCAATGCGATCGCAACCCTCGGTGTTGCGCCCGCACTGCACTCAGCCAGTGAGCGGGAACCGGTCTCCACATGGGATCCAAACCCTCCGAGGGAGCGCCACCGCGCTCCCAAGCAGCGCAGTCTCCAGTGCGCCACCGGGCCTGCCCAACCTTATACTTTTATTACTTTGTTTTTTATAAGTCAATACTATATACTATGACAAATGACCAGTTTGAATTTATCCTTCTTTAGTTTTGTCACACCATGTTTATGAAGTTTAAAATTCTAATTTTTGAATTCTCCATCTGAATAGAAATACAATGATCAAAATTTCTTTCTGGAATTTTGTGTCTTAAAATATGTAGGGAAAACAAACATAAGATATATATCAAACCAAATATAAGCAGGGATGAAAACACACATATAAATAGCCTCTCATCTGCTAGATGTTTATGTCATGGAGGAAAAAGCAATTAAAGTCATGTGTTGTATAATGATGTTTCAGTCAGCAATAGACCACATATATGTCAGTGGTCTCAGAAGAACAGAATGGAGATGGAAAATTCGAATGGCTTAGTGACATGGTAGCACAATTACTTTATTTTTAAAATAAATTTAATGTAGCCTAAATGCAGTGTTTATAAAGTTTACAGTAGCATACAGTAATATCCGAGGCCATCACTCACTGACTTACCCAGAGAAACTTCTAGTCCTGCAACGTCCATTCATGGTAAGTGCTCTATATAGATGTACCATTTTGTATCCTTTATACCATATTTTTACTGTACCTTTTCTATGTTTAGGTATACAAATACTTACCACTGTGTTACAATCGCCTGAAGGATTCAGTGCAGTAAGAGGCTGTACAGGTTTGTACCCTAGAAGCCATGGGCTACACCATATAGCCTAGATGTGTAGTGGGCTATACCATCTCCGTTTGTGTGAGTACACACCATTATGTTCCCACAATGACAAAATCACCTAAGGACACATTTCTCAGAAGGTATCCATGTCATTAAGTGATGCATGACTGTATATAAGAATTGTAAAAACCTAAGAAATTGCAAGCAAGAGAGCACATAAACCTGAAAAATTCCAATAAGGCACTGAACTGAGAAAAGTTTTAAATTATTTTGTCATGAGGTAAATGAGGGTTTATCACTAAAGTTGACTTTGATTTTGAATGCTCCCTTTGAATTCTTCATTGCCGAATCCTTTTTAGGAAGTTAAACATGACTTTAAGGCCTAGATGCTGCATTAAGATCTATTTAAGTCCAGGTTACAGGAAGTTAAACACATACACCCCCAGATCCCACCTCCCATACATGCACACACTCTTTTTTATTTTTAAGTATCTAAGGTCATATTCGTGATTACATGGAGGTAAACATTATGGATCTCTTACAATGAGAATAAGTGATCTCAAAATTTTTTACTAAGAAGAGAATTCATGAAGCTCAATCATCATTTAAGAAACCTTGTCCAATACAGGAAAGTTATGCATCTTTTCTTGTTTTCTTATATAGGGAAGGTGAATCAGAAACATCTACATAAAATTTTCCTGACAGAATATTTTCAATTTGATGATACTGAAAAAATTACAATAATGTTGCTCTGAAAAATAAAGTTAGTTACTCTGAATTGAAGGGTACCATAAAATAGCCTGCTTACCTCTATTCATTTGTTCAGAAGATCTATTTCAAATATCAATGAAAACAATTTTCATTCTTTAGGACTTTCACGGTTTACATTTCTTAAATTTTGGGGGTTTGATTTAAATAAAAATGAAAGCCAACACATACTTATCAATATTAGATGATTTCAATTATTTTAAAACTTTCTGTGTATATGAATCCTGAATCCTATGTCTTCTTATGTGCAAGTGTTAACACACATGTTTGGAAATAGCTTTTTTTAGGACTGCAAATTCATGAAGTTTATGACAATGGCGCCTGGAGCTGAAGAGTATAGGGGCTGGTATGTTGGTGAATATAAACTCTTGCTAAACAGGATTTTAAAAAATAACTCGGTATCATCATTGTAATGTTACACTGCTGCATAAAATAGCTTCATGCCTTTATGGGTTATCTTTCCATGAGACCAGCTAATCCTAAAGGCGACGTAAATCTTGTTGGATAAAAATGTGGAACCTGAGACTCCCATGCAATAATCAGTTGTGACCTTATAACTTCTTGCTAAATCCCTCTGGGCTGAACACTAGACTTCTGTAAAAGAGAGGAACTTGCTTGGTCTTTATTGAATCATTTTCTACCTGGTAGAACATGGAACAAACAAAAACGACCTAACGGCCAGAATCACTTTCAGGGGAAGGAGACAAACAAACAGACAAAAAATACCCAGAAACCAAAAAAACAAAAACAAACAAACAAAAAACACCTGGGAAAAAGTAGAAAAACTTAATGGAGATAGCTTCTAGGAATACAGATCTTGAAGTGGTGCAGTCTATAGTAAGGAATCAACCTCCATGATAGAGATTTACAGAGAGCAATTCAAATAGTCTTTACAAATTATACATTGTAATTATTCTCTTTTGTAAAAACATTGAACAAGAAAAGATATTAAATCCAACCTGAATTTCTTGCTTTTTTTTTTTTTTTTTCCTTTTTGTCTTTTTTT
>NW_007732226.1:22158-26780 GCF_000696425.1 Galeopterus variegatus | reverse complement strand
TGATTTTTTTGCTTTTTTTTTTTTTTTTCCTTTTTGTCTTTTTTTGTGTCCGGCAACGGAACGCAACCCTCAGTGTCGCGCCCGTACCAGACCGGGACCGGCAACGGGATCGCAAACCTCAGTGCCGCGCCCGCACCTCGCTCAGCCAGTGAGCGGGAACTGGTCTGTATGTGGGATCCGAACCCTCGGCGGGAGCGCCACCGCACTCCCAAGCGGCGCACTGTAGCAGTGCGCCACCAGGCCGGCCCATGAATTTCTTGCTTTTGATAGTCCTTAGAAAATAATTCAGAATTGTGAAGTCATCTTTATATTAGTCCTCAATATGCTCTGAAAAATATCCCAGTATCAAAATATCTGGATGCTACAACATTAAGGGGTTTTATCCAAGATTGTTTTTATATTAACAGCCTGAGAGTATTTTAATTAGAAACAGACAGACATTAGAATGCGTGATTTCAACAAAAAGATATGTAAAAAAAAAACCCAAAAAACTAAATGTCTGTGAACATCAGATTAGATAGAGTTTTAGAGATTTTTGTTCATCTACTGATTTATCTAAATAATTTCTATTTTTATATAAACTCACTGAATACGTAATAAAGAATTTTAAAAACAGGGAAGAGAAAGGAAAATAAAATTTACAGATACACTAAAATTGAGGTTGCTCTATTCACAACTGAAAGAAGGAATAGCAAATTGGAAATTGTAGAGGTTTGTCAGTCATTGTGCTAGATGTGAGGCAGTGAAAGATGACTGAGAGATGCTAATTGCTCTCCTGTTCCGTGGATGAAAGCACAAATGCAGGAGAGGGCGCCCCGGCCAGGAGGTGGTAAGATGCCCAGCACAGTTTGATGTACAGGGTATCAGATGGAAAATGATACTTCCAAAATGTATTGCCTGTACTAAGATGACTAGATGGGAGTCATGCCCCAGAAAATTTTTAATCCAGAGAGAGGACCATGGACTTCATTCCCGAGCACAGTGGAGTATGCACACTTTATAGAGTATGAAAGGTTATGCACTGGGGTGTGGGAAAAGGAAAAAAAAAACTACTTTACTCTCATTTTTATCAAAAAAGACAAGAAAAAATAAGCTTTACTCTTATTTATCAGACAGATTTACACTGACTTCTTCAGCCAGTCATATGACAGAATGGTCACTTGTCATATATGAGAAGTCTGTGACAGAGAGAAAAGACATCATCCCCCAAGACTGTGAGTTTGAAAAACATCCGAAAGATAGATCATGAGTAAATTAGAACTCCTGAAAAGCTCACTCTGGTCAGGAGAACCATTGGCCCTGTAGTGAACTCCATGAGGCAGGTACTATTAAGCCCACTTTAGACTGAGCTAAATAATATTCAAATACACAGGTAATACAGGGATAGATAGGGATCTAAGTTCAGATTTTTGAACTTCTTGTCTGCTTCATGCTGTGTGCATATACTGAGAAAAAAAAATCTACCATTTGCAATGACTAATATTCCTCTACATCTAGAGTAACTCTAATATACTAATTATAATTGCAGATATCTTATACAGAGCAACAATAAATAGCAAAAGTCTCATGCATTATGAGAATGTATTATGTCCCACGGTTAGAAACAAGGTCAGAGAAATATTTAAAAATAAAAACAACTCCATGTTTGTTAATGTCAACATAATTTTAAAGAGAGAGGAAAAAACTTCCAAAAGTCCAACAATAAGGGAACGGGTAAGTTTATAAATAAGACACTACATTATTAATAAATGAATAATTTCTTAATAAATTAAAAATAAAAATTAATAATTACACATTTAGTATGATTTCCAGTATGTTAAAATTTAATGTGAGCAAGATTTCTTTGAACATAGCTTTCAACTTTTGTACTGTTTTCTATATTTATAAACAATATTCAATAAAAAAGAAAGGAAAGGTAATCCTAAATTCGAATTTAAGTATGAACAGATGAACCTAACTGTATATCAAATGGATAATATAACCACAGATTAAAAAAGTTATGTAACTTATCAGCACAGAATTCTGACTGTATATCTTTAGTAGCATAGCTTCTGTAGACAAAAAGAACTGCAAAGAAATTTTTAACTTTACTTGGTAGTTTTTTTTTTCTTGTTAGCAGTAGTTTTTTGTGTATATTGTAGGGTAGAACAGATAAATGCATATGTTAGCATGGTTGGAAACCAATTCTCACTGTGGGAAAGAAAACTACAGATATGGAACTGAGGATAGTGGAAACAGAAAATAAACAAGAAAACATAGAAATGAATAATTTGATTTCTAATAATGATAAGTTCCCAGAAGAAAATGAGAGAGTCATGTTATAATAAGTAAGGTGATATCAGCCATCAGAAAAGGTCATTTTAATGAGGCAACTTTGGAAGTGAGCTCTGAATATCTCAGTGGAGCCCTCCAGGATCCAGTTTTGGAGAATAGCATGCTGGACAGAAGCAGCAGAAAGTATAAAGGCCCTGAGGTGGGAAGAAACATTTTACATGTGAAGACCATATGTGAACTTGTTTGATGGAAAGATAGTGGTGAGAGCTGGGTTTGGAGAAATAGGTGTGGTCCAGGTTAGAGGGATTCCTGTGACCAAAACAAAAATTAAAATTTTCATCTTAGTAAAACAGGATTTAAATAGGGAAGTAATATAAGTGTATTTATGTTTTGTAAGTAACATTTTGGTTTCTGTGTGGGAAATGAATAATAACACTCCAACTGTAGATTAGGATGATATAATGGAGAAGTAAAAAGGTGAATTAATTTAGGACATACTTGGCAGATAGAGTCAAACAATACCTACTGATAGACCAGATGAGAGAGAGTAAGAAATACCAAGAAAAAAATCCTATATGTTTTACTTAAGCCACTAAACGAACGGGAGTCCTAAATACTAGAATGGGAAAGACAACGTTGAGATGGAGTACTGGGAGAACCAAACGTTTTATTTTGCCCATGTTGTATGTGAAATGCATATTTTATATTCAATTGAAATTAAATAGTTGGATATGGGATTCTGGTGCTGAAAGAAAGAAAGAAAAGAAAAGAAAAGAGAGAGAGAGAGAGAAAATTCAGAGCTAGAGATATATTGAGAGTTACAGATACATAAATGATGTTTATAAGCAAGTGACTATAAGAGCTTATTTAAAGATTGTAGAGAAGAGAACACAATGCTAGGAATGCTAGGAATGCTCCATGCTCAGAGGGAGCTCCAACATTTAGAGACTAGGAAAAGCAGAGGAAATATAAAACGGACATTGAAAGAGAGTGGCTGACAAGGTAGAAGGTAAACTGGGTGTGTGTGGTATCATACACGCCAAGAAAAGAATACCTTTTGAGAAGGTGTGGCTTTATCAATTAGCATAGTTCTTAATGAATTATTAAAAATATTAGCAAGAAACCATAACACAGGTCCTATGTTGGTCCTAACATAGAACAAACAACTTTATACACATTGTTATAATTACTTTTTAAAGTTAATGTTGTATTTCCTTTGTAGTCCAATAAAGGGTACAAACCATGACAGGTTCAGCAGATGGTGGCTCCTCATTCAATTATAAAGTGAGGAATAGTATGTTTATTGGCCATACAGTAATCCTTTTAACAACTCTCCCACTCTCTTGTTTGCTCTGCAACACAGCATTTCATCTCAATAACTCTACCTAGGTAGGAATGTTAAGATCTGAAAACTTTGGTATAACATGCAGAGATATTTATTTATATGAACTGTATATGGTATTCCCCCAAATTAATTTAAAGTATGCAATTTTGATGAGTGGATTCTATTGCTGATGTTTTCACTAGGAGATGAAAGATACAGAAGTATGTTGTTACTGCCATCAGGCACAAGTAAGAATCACTTATTAAGAATTATTATAATTGTTTTTTGTGTATTTAACTATCACATTTTCAAATCATTGCTTCAGTTTGTCTTCAAACAAAGTCATTATAAGATAAAATCAATAGTCAAATAAAACTACGACTTCCAAAAGACAATCCAACATGTATCAACAAGTATTTCTTTCTTAATCTGTATCCAAATTATTAAGACTCCCCAACTGGTGTGTTCAGATATAAAAGTGTATTACCTTCTATTTTAAAATTGAGTCATTATAAAACACTCAAGAATACTGAACCAGAAGCTTATTTCTTTTGTTCAGAATTCCCCTTAAAAACAGAAAAATGGAGTGGGGCCAAAGGAAGTGATCTACTTCCCATTTATCACTCAAGGAAATGATCCCCTGAGAAAGTGTCGGAGAAGCAACCACAGAATGAACATCCAAACCCTCTGGCACATGCCTGCCAACAACTGAAATGGTCAACCTTGACCTGTCCCTCACTTCTTTATTGAAATAAATTGGAAAAATAGGTCTTGGTCAAGAAAGCATTTTGCTTATCAATGTTTTACAAGAAAGAATAAATCTTGCAGAACAAGTTACTTTTAGTAAGAGATAAATACTAGTTTGAGAGAGAATATAATATGCCAAGTAATTACAAGGGCAGATGAAATTATTTCTTTTCTTAATAGCATTCCATCAGAAAGTTGTTAAGGCAGGCATGATAGAAACAATACATAGGCTTTATGCACTAGATCATTTGAATGGATTTTAACTTCTGCGAGAACA
>NW_007732226.1:19709-20976 GCF_000696425.1 Galeopterus variegatus | reverse complement strand
ACCCAGGGCATTAAAAGGACCTTTGTTTTTCACAGAGACAGTAGATCAAAAAAAACAATGAACAGCCTAAGCAAATATTTAAGATTATATTAAAAAGTTACAACTGGAAGAAACATTAGAGATCCCTCCACCCAAACTGCTCATTTTACAAACCAGAATATTGAGGCTTTGAAACATTAAATGACTAGCTCAAGGTCGCAAATCATGAACAGCTGTCAGCATTAGGCCTAACCTAGTCATAACTGAAAAAGTCTCTTCCTTTCCCTTTGAAACATAATCTACTCCAGTCTTCCAAGTGTACTGTTTTCTTTTCCTTCCCTTTAAGTGTCTGCTTGTGACAAATCACTTACAACCTTTCTTCTCTGTCCAGGAATCCTCAAATCACTGCCATATTGGGCCTGTCTTCCATACTTGGCCCATATATCACTTGGTCATGGGTAGAATTAATATGCCTTTCCAATGCTACTGAGTCTAGTTGATACAGTAAATTAGAAATTGAGGAATGCCAGTGTAGAATATTATAGCCTTTATGCTTTGAGAAGTGTATGGGTGTTGAGAGAACATAAATTTTAATAACTACCTACTGAAGAGACGATCGTTTTTTAAGAATGCAAAGGAGTGTTAAGAACTTTGAGCCTGGGCTCTTAACCATTATGTGTTGGTTACTCGTTATGGATGAGAAAATAGCCAACACTCAGTGGTTAAAAAATAGGCTCTAAAATAATCTGTATGGTTTGAATGTAGGTTCCACTTTTGATTAGCAGTGATCTTGGGAAAGTTGTTCAATAACTTTGTTTTTCAGGTTCCATCTCTGAGAAAATGATGATTAATAACAGTAACTCTTTTATCAGGACTGTTTGAGGATTACATGAGAGCACCTATGTAAAGTGCTTGGAATAAGAACGAGTACATAGTAAAAACTAAAATGTTAGTTATTATTATATCTAGTGGGTATTATTCAATTCCTCAACCTTTTGTCAGTCCATTAAAATGTGGGTTCTTCTGTGTCTTTCCATTGAAACTGCTTTTGCAAACTACTATGGACAGATCAAATGACAAGTTCAATGACCCATATTTAATTCCCATTTATACCAACCCTCCCCAACACTTTACATTGTTTAGCTTTTTGAGTTTCTTCAAATTCTCTCCTGTTTTGATTTCTTCCCACTCTCCCCAGCACTTTATATTTTAGTTCTTTTCCTCTCTATCATTTTCCTCTGATGTCATTTTCTTCAAGGCTTGTAACTATCTCCAGTATGCCAGGAAC
>NW_007732226.1:16896-19187 GCF_000696425.1 Galeopterus variegatus | reverse complement strand
CCCACTCTCCCCAGCACTTTATATTTTAGTTCTTTTCCTCTCTATCATTTTCCTCTGATGTCATTTTCTTCAAGGCTTGTAACTATCTCCAGTATGCCAGGAACTGTGAAATGTATATTTCTAGTATTTATCTAACTCCAAAGACATAGAGCTAATTTCAAACTGCCTGCTGAATATTTTAATCTTAATTCACAGAATCACAAAACAGAACTCATTAAATTTTTCTGCAACTAACTCTGAATTTCCTATCTTTATCATTTCATCTCCATCTACATTATTGAAATTCTAAGGGCTTCTTTTATTCTTCTTTCTAGCATGCCTTGAATGACAATTTACCCCTGTTTTCTTAGGACTGTTACAGTTTATATCTGTCATTTTATCTTCACTATTAATAGAAATTTATTTTACACTCAAAATTGTCCTTGTGTGAATGATATATGATTATCCTCATCATATTAGGCATCTATTCTACTTCACAATCATTATTAGAGTCTTCATATTTGTTTCTATCTTCTGTAGTACAGGCTTTCATTTTTTTTCTTTCTGGATTCTATCAACATAGATCATTGTTTAAAGATCGTCATTACCAATATATTTCTGATTATTATGTTCTCCATGCAGCTATTAAAGTGATCTTTCTAAAATCAAGCCTTGTATTTTTACTTTCCTTCATGATGATTTTCACTGTTTCAGTTGTCTACAACATGAAGTCCAACACCCTCTTCCAACTATTTTCCATTTGTTTATTTTCCTCCCTTGCCACCTTCAGACTCAAAGACAGGTCATATTTCAGAGTAGTGGTTTTATATTAGTGAATATAAGTTAAATAAAGAGTAGATATTTTGTAACACCTTTATATGGTAATACCTGTGTGATAAATGTTAATAGACTGGTAAAATACTATGTCAGTCATTGAAGAGGGAATAATATATATTCCTGCTTGCCTTATAGAGATATAAAACTCAAAGGCGATAAGTAAGCATAATTAAAATCACCATACAAGGTGCATGACTATTGTTATTGTTGTTATTATTTTTCTCTCTTCCACTCAAACGTAATGCATTTATTATTAACAGATGTTTTCATCAAGAATAGAAATATTCAAATAAGTTTCTCTGATACTCAATGGGGAGAAACAAAAATTCGTTCTTTAAAAGGTAAATTTTGTGAGATTCCATTATCAAAATTTTCTTTAATACAAAATTATATGTTGAAGAAAGAACTGCATTTTCCCATTTTAAATAACAATCAAAATCCTTAAAGCTGTAGCACGTAAAAAGTAATAGAAAATTTTTAAGACTGTACATTTTACAAATTTATAGTCAAGTTATTTCCCTGGTATTTAAAACTATATCTGGGCATGCTGCTGTTTCACCAGAAATATGTATGAATTTCATCACCATTATCTCTAGAGAGCAATGCACTACAGAGTATCTAAAGAATAAGTGTACTTCAAAATGTTCATGGAAAAACAAAATTAAAACATAATACGAATCTTTCCATCATGGTTTGGAAATACTCTTATATAGTCCTCAGCCTCTAATGTCAATAACCACAGATTGGGTATATATATATATATATACATATAAACAGAAAATAGTGAGACCAATAAAAATACTAACAATTCAGAATTAGTAAAGCATACGTGTATGTATGTTAATCCAACACTCCAAAAATAAATAAATTTTAATGCTGTGGCATTTTTATTCTTATCCTGTTAGATATTTATATGCATTAATATCTACACTATATCTATATCAATCTATCTACCTAGGTAGCTAGCTAGCTATTTTGTTGGATGGTTGTTTTCCATACATCAGGGAATTCACATGTTCACAAACTAGTTTTGGTGGTACTTACCAGGCACTTGAATTAGTTTGAGCCATACAAAATTGTCTTTTTTTTTTTTTTCCTTTTTTTGTCTTTTTTCGTGTCCGGCAACGGATCGCAACCCTCAGTGTCGTGCCCGTACCGGACTGGGACCGGCAACGGGATCGCAACCCTCGGTGTTGCACCCGCATCTCGCTCAGCCAGTGAGCGGGAACCAGTCTGTATGTGGGATCCGAACCCTCGGCGGGAGCGCCGCCACGCTCCCAAGCGGCGCACTGTAGCAGTGCGCCACCGGGCCAGCCCAAAATTGTCTTTTTTTTTTTTTTCCTTTTTTTGTCTTTTTTCGTGTCCGGCAACGGATCGCAACCCTCAGTGTCGTGCCCGTACCGGACTGGGACCGGCAACGGGATCGCAACCCTCGGTGTTGCACCCGCATCTCGCTCAGCCAGTGAGCGGGAACC
>NW_007732226.1:0-16097 GCF_000696425.1 Galeopterus variegatus | reverse complement strand
GCCGCCGCGCTTCCCAAGCGGCGCACTATCCATTGCGCCACCGGGCCGGCCCAAGAGTTTGATATTTTATTTACATGTGTGTTTGGAACTTTTTAGATAACATAATGAAGACGTATAATTTGATATCACATTGGATCTAATAATATTTGAATTTTTCAGAGGATAGTATTATCTTATTGAAATCTTTCATGGCAAGAGAGTGGCCTGAATAAAGAGTATTTGTCATTACTGTGAGTATCTACTGCAAATGCTGTACTTCCCTATCAGTGTCTGGAAAGGTAGACTAATATTTAAGGGTAGAAACATTGAGATTACAGATAAGATCATAGGACATTCCGTAATAATATTCTGATTTTCAGGATATATTTCTTAATTCAAAAAAGAAAGATTTTATGGGCACCATTTTAAAAATAGCCCTTTCTGTGTAATTTTTACTCCTGAAAGCTCCACTTTTGGAATCAAGCTTCATTTCAATTGAATTATCTAAAATACACAGTTTTTGTAACTTACTACTATGTAGTACTAATTATTATGGAATGTGTTACATGTATCTTCAGCATTGAGTTTTAGAGAAATAAACATGAAATTAAAAGTTACAGATCATGAGTTAAAGTTTACACAATTATTTACTGCATGTAAATACAGTGTATATATGTAGACAAGTTATTTAAATTTTTATAACTCAATTTCTTTATCTGGAAATGGAGATGATAATAATTACATACAATTATTTACTGCATGTAAATACAGTGTATATATGTAGACAAGTTATTTAAATTTTTATACCTCAATTTCTTTATCTGGAAATGGAGATGATAATAATTACACATACTCACAAGGTTACTATATTGACAAATGGATGACACATGAGAATAGCCTTTTATGAACTATAATGCACAAAGTAAACCCTATTGATACTTTGAGAAAACAGTTATATTAACATTAACAGTTTGACAAACAAAAATTATTTTGAAAAATATGTTTGGATAATCCACAGCTAACATTCCATGTGACAATATATGTCTATTAAAAGGAAAAATGAACAAAGATCTGTTCTTTCTAGATAGCAGTCATAACTCTGCATATGACAAATTCTAATAAAAATAAAGTAATTAATTTCATAATTAATAAACATACAAGGAAATTTTGGTTTTCAGATCATTATACCAACATACACACTGGCATTTCAAGGCAATGAATTGTTGCACAAAAATTGTATCTGAAAGATGAAAATTTCATTATGGGTATTATCATGGAATCAATTTTTTTATTTATCATAGAGCAAAGAGTTGCATTTAAATAAACTCCAGCCCATTCAAATTTATTAGAATGTCAAATCTTCAAAAGTGAATCATTCTAGTTTTAATAGCTAAAAATCAATTTGTTTTAACAATTCAATTAACTCAGTCCAAAATTTCAGTGTACAAGGAAGTTCTCAATCAGAATTCCCCAAATATTTCAGTAAATAAAGCTGTCTGAAATATTACAGTAATGTTGAAATGTTATATAAAATTATCCATAACAGCAGTTATGGTTACAAGACAGGGCAAAATATATTTTATTTATGTTCTCTTTATCTCTCCCTGTTCAATGATAAGGGGGGAAGAATCTTAATATTATTTGGGAATATTGTTTGAATTGAGGCAGGGTTTTCTAAGGGATATAATGGTCAAAGGATCAAGTGAAAGCACCCAAAAATCATAGTGAATCATTTTACCTGACTGCAGTAAATGTATCAGAGGATTGCACACATCAGTATTGAGAGATGAGAGGAACCAGAAAGGTTGGAGTGAACTGTTTGGAAACTTGGAAAATCTATGAAATCTGTGTCTGTATGTGATTAGAAAACATTTAAGAGAAAATAAGACACTGTAGCTAAGGAGATGATGGATGAAAGGGCAATATTTTCAAGAAAATGGGAACAAAGGCCAGAGAAGAAGATGCTAAGAATTTTTAGGTAGGTCGAGTAAAGAACATTTAAAAATTCACAAATGTATAAAAAAGAACAAAATAGCAATGTCTAAAGTAGAATATAATGCAAAGCTATTCAGTTAACTCAAAACCGCTTGATGTGCGAGAGAAATTTGGAGATAATTGAGGGAAAATTAAAAATAAGCACACTATGGTTCTAAAATAATATCAGGTTGATATTAAATAGATGTGAAGACCAGAAGAGGAAATCTTCGAATCTTTAAAAGAGAGAACATAGTCAAAATTTTGGGAATGATTGAAAATCCCAAATGGAGTGGGTACAAAACTAAGAAAAGTGGCACAATGACTTCCTAAGACTTCCATCACAAATTTCAGAAACAGACAAAGAATTGATAAAAATGGTATGGATTGATACAAAGGGGGGTCTTTTTAAGTGATATCTTATTTTAAAAACAATATCTCTATAAGAGGCAATAGAATTATATGATACAATATTACATATTCAATAAGAAAAAGAAGGGAAAGTACCTAAGTCAGCTTTGAAGGGGTGGATGATTAATTTCAGTTGTAGTACGAAGATCAATAAAACCTGAACATCTGAATAAAATTGAGGAACTCTGTGAAGATGGTGCTATAGATATAATAGGAACTTAACTAAATAGAAAATAAATCCTGCAGATTATCCAAAACTAAATGTTCTGGAATTTTGTTGGGGAAAAGAAATGACATGACAATGGATGGTTACCCTGTGAACTTAAATATCTCTTAGTATCACAGCAAGAGACTAGAGGATTGAAAATATTTGATGAAGCAAATCAAGAGAAATTCAATGGCAATAAGACTACCATAAGACCTAGAATAAAATAAAAATAGAAAATTTTGGAAGAGGCCTAGCACATCAGAGAAGTTTTCAGGTCAGAGAAGAGTAAAAGAGTTTGTATGTAAGGAAGAGCTAAGGATGTGTATGCATACAGTTAAAACGCCTTTACCATATGATCTTCACTTATTCACATAAAAAGTGTGGTAAGATGAATGAATTTTAAGTAAGACACACATCCTCAAAATATCTACTTGTTGTTACAGAGCTCTTTAAAATAATCAAATGAATAAAACGAAAAAAATCAAATGAGATAATGTATAGGAAATCACTAAATATACTTTCCATATTATATACATATACATTCATATATAAATAAAATATATGGAAAAGTGGAAAATAACATATACACAGAGATACAGATATGAATATAAATATAGATACATATATTCTTTGACACAAGTAATTTTTGGAAAGAAGAGAGCAACTATATAAAAGATACATATCATGTTCCTACTTATTATTTATTTTTAATATTGTTGATGCAAAAACAACATAGTATTCTATCTTTCTTCTCTAATGGAATAGAATGAATGAAATTATTGTTTGAACTTATAGAAATGCCACCTGTGAAAAATTAAACCTATCATCACCTTTAAGGATGTTAGTAGGCAGGTGCTAGTTTGATAAGACATAATAGAATATTTTAAAATTGCAGTCACGATCCTAATTGGTTAATTTAACTGGTCTTCTAATATGCTTGTTCTGATATACAAAATCATATTTTATTAACACAATGCACACAGAATGGACAAATGTAATTTTGTGGTGATACAGAATGCAATTTCAATTGTATTAATTATTATTAAGAAGAACTTATGGGATCTGGATTAGCAGAATACCATTTTTTATTTTTAATAGTTAAAATAATTTTTTAAAAAAACAAAATTTAAGTGTTTCATTGAATTTTAGAAGCAGAACTGTTTGAATTTTTGGTATCACAGATCTACACACTGTTTTCAACATTCCATGGGATACAAAATTTTCCCACCTGATGGAGAGAAATCCATACGAAGAAACAACCAAAAAGCATTCTTTAAAATATTTCAAATATAACATTTACTATGGTAATTATAGAAAGTTGAAAGGTATAAAGAAGGAAGTAAACAATTTATGCAATTTCAACCACTATGTCTACATGTTTCCTTTCAATAATTGTATCCTATGCATAGGCACATATTTCTATAATTTTATAGTGGAAATTATATGAAATACAAATTTTTACATCTTACTTTTATCATGGCATCATAACATGAGCTTTTCCCATGCTATTAAGGAAAAAAAAAAACTTCTTAAATATTACTTTATTTGCTGTAGGACACTGTTAAGGCTGTGTTCTAATTTATTTAACTAGTCCTTTTTCATTAGACATTTAATTTGTTTCAGAGTTTTTATTGTTATAAATAACACCATGATTAACATATTAACAGTTGACATTTACATATAACATTCAGATAGAAATAAATACTGTAATATTTTAGTTGTCAATTTCTGAGGGACATGGAGAGAGTCAATCATGGTCTTAGTGAACCAATAAACAACTTAATGTTACATCTCAAAGAGACAGAAAAACAAGAACAATCCAACCCCCAAAGGAAGGAAATAATAAAGATTAAAGCAGAACTAAATAAAATAGAGAAAAAAAGAAAAGATACAATAGACCAACAAACCAACAAACACAAAGTTTTTTTTTTTTTTTTTAGAAGAGAACAAAATAGACAAACCATTCACTAGGCTAACTAACAAAAGAAGAGAGAAGACCCAAATAATAAAAATCAGAAATGAAAAAGGAGACATTACGAGTGATGCCACAGAAATACAAAGAATCATTAGAAACTCTGATGAACACCTATAAACCAACAAATTTGAAAATCTGGAGGAAATGAATAAATTTTAGACAAATACAAACTACCAAGACTGAACCAAGAAGAAATAGAAAAACTGAACAGACCAATAATAAGCACCAAGATTGAAGCAGTAATCAGCAGTCTCCCAACAAAGAAACACCCAGGACGGGATGCCTTTGCTGCTAAATTATACCAAACCTAAAAGAAGAATTAATACCAATCCTTTTCAAACTGTTCCATAAAATCAAAACTGAGGTCATTCTCCTAAACTCATTCCATGATAGCATCATACTGATACCAAAAGCAGAGAAAGACACAACAGAAAAGAAAACTACAGGCCAATATCCTTAATAAACATAGATGTAAAAATTCTCAATGAAACATTAGCAAACAGAATTCAATAACACATCAAAAAGATTATACACCATTATCAGGTGGGATTCATCTGAGGGATTCAAGGATGTTTCAACACATGCAAATCAAAAAATGTGATATATACACCACATCAACAAAATCAAGGACAAAAATCATATGATCACCTCAATAAACACACACAAAGCATTTTCAAAAGTCAACATTATCCCTTTTTGATAAAGACCCTCAACAAATTAGATATGGAAGGAAAATATCTAGACACAAAATCTGTTCATGACAATCTCACCACCAACATCATCCTGAATGGGAAAAAAAACTGAAAGATTTTTAAGAATAGGAACAAGACAGTGACGTTCACTCTCACCACTCATGTTTAACATAGAATTTGAAGTATTAGCCAGAGCAATCAGACAAAAGAAAGATATAAAGGGCATCCAAATTGGAAAAGATGAAGTCAAATTGTCCCCGTATGCTGGTGATACAATTCTATATATAAAAAAGACCTGGACTCCACCAAAAATCTCCTAGAGCTGATATACAAATCCAGTAATGTTAAACAAATTCAGTGAAGTTGCAGGATATAAAATCAGTACACAAAAAAATCAGTAGCAATCTCACACACCAACAACAAAGAAGCAGAAAAAGATATCAGGAAAGCAAGCCCATTTACAGTAGCTACCAAAAAATAAAATACCCAAGAATTAATTTAAACAAGGAAGTGAAAAATCCCTACAAAGATAACTAAAAAACACTGATGAATGAAATTAAAGAGGACACCAAAAGGTGGAAAGACATTCCATGTTCATGGGTTGGAAGAATTAATGTCATAAAAATGTCCATACTACCCAAAGCAATCTACAGATTTGATGCAATATTTATCAAGATATTGATGACATTCTTCACAGAAGTAAAGTAAACAATCCCAATATCCATATGGAACAAACAGAGACCCTGAATAGCCAAAGCAATTTTCAGCAAAAAAAAAAAAGCTGGAGGCATTACGCTACCTGACTTCAAATTATACTACAAAATTATAGTAACCAAAACAGTATGGTACTGGCATAAAAACAGAAACATAGGCCAATGGAATAGAACAGAGAACACAGAAATCAATCCACATACTTACAGCTGACTGATATTCAACAAAGGCACCAAGAACATACACTGGGGAAAGGACAGCCTCTTCAACAAATGGGGCAGGGGAAACTGGACAGCCATGTGTAGAAGAAAGAAACTAGACTTTTTGTTCACCATGTACAACAATCAACTCAAAATGGATTAAAGTCTTTAATATAAGACCTGAAACTATAAAACTCCTAGAGGAAAACATAGGGCAAATGCTTCAGGATGCAAGACTGGGATTAATGGATACAAAAAATGAATATTTTTCATAATGACAGATATGCCACCTATCCTGATTTCATCATCACATATTGTACATATATACTGATAGTCAACTTCGTACCCCACAAATATGTATAATCAACTATGTTTCAATGAAAAACAAAACAAAACAAAAAAGAATTCAAAAGCACAGGCAACAAAAGAAAAAATAAACAATAAAATTATATCAAACTAAAAAGCATCTACACAGCAAAAGAACAATCAACAGAGTGAAACGATAACCTACAGAATGGAAAAAAGAATTGTAAACTATGCCTCTGACAAGGAATTAATATACAGAATATACACGGAACTCAAAAGCTAAATAGTCAAAAACAAATCTGATTAAAAAGCAGGCAAAGGAGCTGAATAGATGTTTCTCAAAAGAAGATGAATGGTCAACAGGTACATGAAAAAATGCTTAAAGTCACTCAGCATCAGGGAAATACATGTCAAAACCACACTGAGATATCATCTCACTCCATTTAGACTGGCTATTACCAAGAAGTCAGGGAATACCTCCAGTACTATCTTAAATAGAAGTAGTGAGAGTAGCTATTTGACAAAGGCAACAAAAACATACATTGGGGAAGAGACTGCTTCTTCAATAACTGGTGCTTGCACCTCTCACCATATACCAAAATCAACTCAAAATGGATTAAAGACTTAAGTGTAAGACCAGAAACTGTAAAACTACTAAGGGAATATATAGGGGAAACACTTCAGGAACTAGAACTGAGCACAGACTTTATGAACAAGAGCCCCAAAGCACAAGCAACGACAGAAAAAATAAATAAATGGGATTATATCAAATTAAAAACTTCTGAATAGTAAAGGAAGCAATCAACAGAGTGAAACGGCAACCTACAGAATTGGAGAATATATTTGCAAACTATACATCCGACAAGAGATTAGTGTCCAGAATATAAAAAGAACTCAAAACAGATCAGTAGTAAAAATCCAAATAATCTGATTAAAAAATGAGCAAAGGAACTGAATAGATATTTTTCAAAGCAAGACATACAAACGGCCAATAGGCACTTTAAAAATGCCCAACATCACTAACTATCAGGGAAATACAAATGAAAATCACATTGAGATACCACTTCACTCCAGTTAGACTGGCTATAATCAAAAAGATGGAAATAACAAATGCTGACAAGGATGTGGAGAGAAGGGAACTCTTCTACACTGTCGGTGGGACTGTTCAGTCTTTGTGGAAAACAGCATAGAAGTTTCTCAAATGAGTACAGATAGAACGACCATACAATCCAGCAATCCCACTTCTGGGCATATATACAAAGGAATGGAAATCATCATGTTAAAGGGATACCTGCACTCCCACGTTTATTGCAGCTCTATTTACAGTAGTCAAGACATGGAACTAACCTAAATGCTCATAGGTGGATGATTGAATATGGAAAATACGGTATATATACACAACAGAATACTTGTCAGCCATAAAATGAATGAAATACTGTCATTTACAGCAGCATGGATAAGTTTTTTGAAAATTATGCTAAATGAAATAAGCCAGACACAGAGTAAGAAATACTGCATTTTCTCACTCATAAGTGGAACGGAGGGAGAGAAGGTAGAAAGGAATGAAGGAAGGAGAAAGAAAAAAAAAGAAAAAAAAAAGAAAAAAAGAAAAGGAAAGAAAAAATCATAATACATTGAAGTCTCAGACAGAACAAAACTGTGTTTTCTAGAGCCAGGAAAGGGGGAGGGGGAGGGGTAATACCAAGAAATGGGCTAATAGACGCAAAATATCTAGTTAGGAAAAATAAATGCTGTTGTTGTACAGTTGAGCTAGGCACCTATAATTAACAATAATTTACTTCATATTATCAAATGACTAGAAGAGAGGAGATCGAATGTCCTCAACACAAAGAAATAATTATGTTTTGTGATGATGAATATGCTAATTATTCTGACTTGATCATCGTACAGTGTGCAGGTATTCATACTCAACTCTGTACCCAACTAATATGTATAACCAATTGTTTCAATAAAAAGAAAAAAAATTAAAAAGAGAATATGTCATGCTTGTTTTGAGATTCCGTTTCTGTAAAATCGATATAAAATCGCAGACATCTTAATAGCCCTATAATTTTGTATAAAAGCTCTAGGTATTTTTGTCATTAAGTTGATGAAAAGAAAAATATTTCTATCTGATAGTGGGAGCTGAAAAGTGAAGCTGAGGAACAGCAGCATGGTGTTTAAAAGAGATGACCTTTGAACAACTTTTAATAAAATTGGAATAATGTAGTAAGGAGAAGGAAATAGAGCCTATATCACACATTTTTGAGATTTTAGGTAGTAAGCAAAAACCTGAATCTGGCTTTATCACTTCCTCACATTGTGTTTTTGGACTATGCTACTTAATCTGTCTGTGCCTCATATTCTTCTCCTGTAAAATGGGAAAAACACCCTCGGTTCCCTCAGAAATTCAAAAAAAATTAAAATAATTTAAGTATTTACAACAGAGCCTGGTCCAGAATGAGCACTTAATGAATTGAAAAATAAATTATATATAGTTAGCAACTAGCAGTTAGCAGTTAGAAAGTAAACATTTTTTATTCTTCTTTATTAGTTTTAAATTATTATTATTTATCAATTGCCAAATTTCCATCTGATAGTGCTAGAATAATATTTTTAAAAAAACTTTTCTTCATTCAATTTCTGCACTTTGAAGAGTCAAGAGATGTCTCCCCTGTTGTTTCTTCTTTCCAGTTCAGCCCAGTGTACACTTTTTATTATATCAAAAATAAAATAAATATGCAATAAGATATCAGATAATTAAATATATTTACACACACACACATATATAACTTGACAAGGAAAAGAAAAATTCATTATAATAAATTGTGTATATTTCATTATATAATGCTTTGGCATTTATATATAGAAGACAATGAAATAATCAGATGGTTGCGCTTATATGTAGAATCACTGTGAATATGATGACTACACATAGACACTGATATTGATACAGGTGTGTGCTATTATTGAATTCAGTACAAAAAGCTATACATTTTTGTCCGTCATGTGAGATCTGAGCAAAATAAAGTACAATCTTCCTCCCTTTCACAAGTTACCTGTGCAGTAAGGATTACTATGGAAAGCAGAACTTGCCAGCTTCTAGGCTTAGGTACTAAAAAACAGGATTTCTGTCTACATGAATTATCAATGGGATATGCAAATGTTTTGTATTCAGGAGAGACACCCTAAGTATTGCAGTACATATAGTGTCCTTGACCTCTACTCACTAAATGCTGGCAGCAATGCATACCTGATAATTATGATAACCAAATGCCACTGCAGGTTTCCAAAATATCCCTAAGAATAGTGATTCTCAAGTTTTAAAAATTTATTGCCACCCCCAAGGAACCTTTTAGATATTTTTATCGTAATCGTATTTTCTTGATGAAATTTAAATAGCACAGAGAAACTGTGCTTCATACACACAAAAGTACAATTTTTTCACCACACGTGATTTAATTTTCTCCCCCTTGAGGGGAAATCTCCCCTAAAAAGAATGCCTGTTTTAAAATGACTAGATAGTTCCCATTGAGAACCAAGGTTCCTGCTGAGAAAGAGAACAGATCATGGTGCCAGCGTCCTGTCCTGCCTACACAGCTGGGGGCTCTGATCAATAACAGATTTCCAGGTCTGTGGCTCTGGGTGCTTGCAGCTCCTCTGAGACAGCAGTAAATAGAGAAATGTGAGGCTGCGAGTCTGTGCATATACAAAACCAAGTGGTCCTATAAAAGTGTCAGATCATTTCACTCTTCTGTTCAGATCCCTCCAAATGTCTTCTCATCCCATTCAGATTAAAATCTCAAACCCTTGTATAGTGCCTATCATGCACTTCATGATCTGTTCTCCCTCAATTTCCCTCTGACCTCTAGACATGCTGACTCCTCAGCACACTCCCATTATCATGCTAAGCACACTCTTCATATCCAACACTTTGCATTCACTGTGCCTTCTTTTTGGAACACTCTTCCCTCTCATATGAGCATAGCACACTCCATCAATTCTTTCTGATTTGCTAATTTGCTCAATGAATAAAAATACATACTGATTAAACATATATTTTTAAATCAAAGGTGATTATGCACATTCTGGCATATACACGTTTACTTATGAGGTCTGCCAGAATATTTTAAATTATTTATAAACTGAAAAATGACTACATATTTAACACTCTATAAAATTTGCCTTAACAACATTGAGATTGTTTATAAAAGGGAAAAAAAACCTGATGCTTTCGGGTTGACAGAGACCATGGGTTCATTGCATTGAGCATAAATGAAAGGTGTTTCATATGTTTCACCTGTAGGCATTTTCATTTTCTAAATATATGTATATGTATATAAATATAAATAAAACAGGACACAAATGTGACTATGACATACATGGACATTGTCTTTAATTCTTAAAATTATGATAGAAATTTTAGAGGTGTTTTCCAAACATGATCTAAGAACGACATTAAAGACTGGTGTCGCTGACTCACTCACACTAGATCTTTATGTAGCATAGCAGAACTCATAATACCTAGGTTTACTGGGTGCACATTTACCCCCTGGTTTTATATTTAATCACTTATTCAGAAAAGCTTGCTGTGTGCTGATCAGTTCCCAAATTATGTCACCAAATGTAAATTTACTTCAAAATATGGTAAATGTGAGTTCTCAGCCAAACTATTAAATTAGAAAAATATTGCAATTAGTTAAAATAAATTTAAAACTGCTTGCAGTATTTCCTATACATAAAAATCAGAGTATTAAAATAGTTTTCCAAGTTTTTCTAGCAATTTCCTGAGTCACTCTATAAAAAATACATTTATAACAACCCCCACAACACACACACATACACAGTTAACAAATGCTAATATCAGGGAAACATATGTTCTAATTGCTTATTTTTGGCAGAAACCTGACAAAATGTTTCATATGAATCCCCGAAATTACCCCCATTTCAGGTTGTTCTCTGTGTGACATTTCATATTTTACTCCCATCACACTGAAAGTTTGCACCTCTACTTTGAAGTCTTCACTTTATAAATCTTAATGCAAACTTTCATAATATGAGTAATTTTCAGGGTTTTTTTTCCTTTACGTGTTGATAACAAGCTAGCAGTGAAAGATGAAAGCTTGATTTTAAAGTATTTATATTAAAATGCTGTATGTCATTTCACATATTGGGGAAAATGTGCATTCTAAAAAAAAGTATATTCTAAATAAACATTTATTCAAATAAGTGGACTATATTAGAAGAAGACATAAAGACATTATTTGTTCTTTTTTAAAATTCAATACCAGAAATTTGGTTAATTGACTAATTTATGTCTAAGTGTGTAAATGGAGGAGTTTTATTAAATAAGTCAATGATTTGTTAAAGGTAATTTTAAGATATCCTCTTATCTTTCCTTAAGTTTTGTGGGTCACTCATCTTATAATAAATAATTTTAATTTTAGAAATACACTGGACAAAAGGAGAGGAAACACCACCATCTATAATTATTAATTAGTAAATATATATTGACTCCTTAGCAGAGCACAGAGCTAAGGCAAGAAATGTACACCCGTATTTAAATTTGAGATAATAAGAAACATTCAAAACTGGTTTTAAGCCTTAAAGTTGATCACTTGGAAATTATTCTCTTTTAATTCAGTAAACCAAGCAGTAGGTAAATAATTCCTGAGAATCATTGACTAAAAATCTACCCCTAATTTTCCCAAGCTTACTGTTTGTGGAATGTTTGTTAATTTATTCATTAAGTAATCCATTTTTTATTTATTTATGGAGAACCAGTCTCTAAAATGTGTTGCTAAATTGGGCTTTAATATGAGGATGCTACAGTTAGCTAAAATTTAATGGCTAAAAAATATAAAAATTGATATGTAGGCTTCTACTTTTGCTGACTGAAGCACTGAAGGTCTTCTGAGGGTAGATATTACAAATGTGGATCGGGTCTGCTTTTTTCCTCATAAAGAATGTCTAATAATAAAGGAGGGAAAATTAAGTCTTTTGGGAGTGGCTAACGTCTCATACATAGTTTTAGATGATGAAAAGAAAGATATGCAGTCCCTTAAATTGGATGCAGTTTAACTAATTAAGTTCCTGAAAGAATTTAAGTGACTTTGAATGTTCTCATAAAGAATGTCTAATAATAAAGGAGGGAAAATTAAGTCTTTTGGGAGTGGCTAACGTCGCATACATAGTTTTAGATGATGAAAAGAAAGACATGCAGTCCCTTAAATTGGATGCAGTTTAACTAATTAAGTTCCTGAAAGAATTTAAGTGACTTTGAATGTCCCTGCATGTCCAGCGTGTATTTGTAAATACAAATATAGGACCACCATGAATCAATGATCCGTGCAGTCAGGATATTTCTTAATCATGAATGTCAGGGAAAGGGGGAGGGGGTGTCATAAATATAGGTACTTTGCAAACAAATCCAAAGAATCTTCAATAATTTCTAACACATAAAATGAAAATATATAGCAATAAAAGTAAAATGAATTCCTGGCAAAGACAGCACTGAAATTTCTCTAATTTTCTGAAAGATTTAATCCTGGCATTTACGAGATCTTTAAATGTTCCTTTATTTTATTTTTCAGATAAAAATGATATTTGGCAGTTATATATGTAGTGAGTGTGTGTATGTATGTAACATTGTTAACTGATTACTAATTTATATTTGTTGAACACATTTTGATTCTATTTTATTTTCACAGTTATTTGATATATAACCTATTTAGTATGTTTTGTACTAAGTTTTGAGAGCATAAATCTCAAAATACAAAGTAATTGTCTTTCTCAGCACTTATCAAAGTAACATAGGACTTGTGTGAGAATTTGAGAAAATAAACATAAATAAGATTAGATTTGTGGTTCGATTTGAATTAGATTTTTTTTTTTCCGACCTGGAGAGCATTGCTTACTATATTAAAAATATATTCCCAAATCTTTTGTATTTAAAAGTTGCCAACATATCTCTTGATATTACAGACCATAACAGATGTACAGTAGTCTCCCCTTATTTACAAGGGATATGTTCCAAGACCACCCATGTGGATGCCTGAAACCTCAGATAGTACCAATCCCTATATGTATTATATTTTTTCCTATATAGTAATGGGCAGGTGGTGTCTGAACACTGATCAAAGAGACGATTCACATCCTGGATGGGATAAAGTGGGAGGGTGTGAGATTTCATCACATTACTCAGAAAGGCACCCAATTTAAAACTCACGAATTATTTATTTCTGGAATTTCCATTTAATATTTTTGGACTGTGGTTGACCACAGGTAACTGAAACTGTAGAAAGCGAAATCAAGGATGGGAGTATGGAGTGGAATACTGTGTATATGACTATTTCATTATCATCTTTAAGTTACATTTTCCCATTGTATACTGTGAGCTGGGTTCAGTACCGACCAAGCAATATGCTCTCAGGAAACAGCTATCTTACTGCTGGTAAACATTACAGATAAGTACGTGCAATAAATAAAGGAGCATTATAAGGGGAAGCAAAATTAATATTGATAATCACAACACCAATAATAATAATTATAACTACCACAATCAGAGTCACCAGTGTTTGAATACTTCTGTAACAAAACTTTATGGCCACTGTGGTAAATCCTCACAGCTTGTGGGGAAGAATATATTGTTACCTCCGTTTAACAGATAAAAGCAAGAACCTGGAAAGAGCTTGATAGTTCTCACAACATATATGTGGAAGAATTGGGTTTGGACATTGGTGTGTCTGTTTCCAGGGTGCCTGCCCTTATAGCTTCCATATGATATAATGATTTTGAAACATATTGGTAACTTCTTAACTGTTTTTCCCCAAATTAAATTTGGGGTTAGAATGACCATTATTTTACTGTAAATTATGTATAACTTGTCATGGCCACGTGATCTTGATGATTTTTTTCATGAGGACTTCATTTATAGAAGGAGAAATTTCCTCAGCAGTGAATGATGAAATTTCTGGTGGAGATCAGAACCCTCCTGCCCATAACCTTTGTTCAGGTTACAATGCTGCTCTATGATGAACTGCGCATTAAATGCTTCAGGTTAACGGGCTGCCAACATGTCTTCAAATTATCACTCACTCTTCCTCAATCCACTTCTCAATTATACAGTCTTATGTTCCAAAAGAGCCCCCACTCCTTCCCTCCGTCTGTTTCTCTGATGAAGAAAATGCTAGAAATTTTAATGCTAATAATTTCATAAATTCTTTTCTTCATAATAAAAACGAAAGGTGAACCAAGACTACACTACAGTTGAGCCTGCTTAGCATTTCTTATATTAATTAAACACCAAACTGACATATAGCGTGAAAATCTGAATGGTAAGGGTGTTAAACAGATTCAAAGAAAAAAAAATGTGGCTACTTTGGCAGAGATTTTGGACAAGTTACAGCAGTGATATATTCATCACCACATTTCCTTAGGCATACTGTTCTACTTCATTACACTGTCCAAAAGTAACTGAGCTCCAGCACATAAAAAATTTTAACACTTCTGTAACCTAGGAACTATTTCAAACAGCAAATAATAGGTAGTTTCTAAAAAGGGCTAAGGAACAGTAAAATTTGAACTAGTCTCTTTTTTAAAATAAGTTTTTCAAAGACATTATGTTCTTAGGTGTGGTTTTACTCTACCCTTGGGATAAATTTTTATGATTTCAAATCTCTAATTTTAAAATCAAAGCAAATTGGAAAACAGTAGTTAACTAACAGAAATAAACTACATAGCCAAGTTTGTTGGGTCGCATCTGTACCATGAGAGAAACATATCTTACAGATTAACTTTCTTTCAGTTTCTTTTTTTCATTTAAATTTATGAATACATTTGTTAGAATCAACAAGTTTTATTTTATTTGAAATAGTTATAGAGGAGAGAGTTAAAACCATTGTGCTGAAATAACTTAGAGCATTTTTTCTGTAGCAAAAGCTGGGATGAAAGCTGAATTTACCAAAGTTGAGACTATAGACACACTGTTTATCCTATTAGATTACCCAGCTTTTCATAGAATTTGTGCACATTTAATTTTTATCACTTTTATCAAAACGGAATCAAAGTTGTTGTTGCTTTTTACTATTTTGAAATCATGCTTCTGTAGAGAGTTAACCTTTCAATATGTGCACATTTAATTTTTATCACTTTTATCAAAACGGAATCAAAGTTGTTGTTGCTTTTTACCATTTTGAAATCATGCTTCTGTAGAGAGTTAACCTTTCAATGTGGAATGGTTTGAGAATGGATTACCTGGGAAATTGCTTTTCTATTCATGTGCATGACAGCTGAGTTCAGCTGTTTTCTTAAGCATCTATGGAACAGCTGAGCACTTTCTCCTGGTCCCCGAATTTGAAACTAAGGGAACTTGAGGCAACAAAGTTACACTGGAATGTATATAATCAAGGAATTTACTTTCCCTTCATCTGCTATAGCTTTAACTTATTTACCTTTGTGGCACAATTATAGGAAAAATCATCTTCTATACCTATGGTCCTTTTATATGGGCGTATGTACTTACATAACTATATCCACTGTAATTGTATATTAGAAGCCCGGTGTGATACAAAATGAAAAATAGACAGCTTCATTTTGAAATTTCCAGTCTGAAATTCAACTAACTGTAAAGTCCCTATCTA
>NW_007732225.1:124612-138280 GCF_000696425.1 Galeopterus variegatus | reverse complement strand
TCTCTGATGGAAGAAAACTGGAGTTTGCTGGCTAGCTAGCAAATGCAAAGGCAGTTTTGCTGGGAGCTAAATACATGCGATTAAGTATGTATGGCTATTCAACAGCTGCAGAAAGTTCCACATGCCAGTTTATTTGCTTATGGTGTTTTGGAAAATGGAATCCCTTAGAGAGAGAGAGAGAACTCAAAGACTTTCAACTCCATTGATTTTAATTAAGCTGACCATAGACTGGCAAGCACTGCAAAATTCATGGACCCAATGAGACAAAAGAGATTACACAATAGGTACAGGAACCAATGACTAGTCCTTAATTATCTGAAACTGACAAGACAATGACCTGTCAAATTAATGGAAATTATTTTCCATAAAGCCTGGATGGAATGGCAGTACAATATTAAGCTTTAGAAAGAAAAAGAAGCCTGACTAAAAAGAGGTTCCTTGCCATTAAAAAAGAGCA
This sequence comes from Galeopterus variegatus, assembly GCF_000696425.1. Classification (NCBI taxonomy): domain Eukaryota; kingdom Metazoa; phylum Chordata; class Mammalia; order Dermoptera; family Cynocephalidae; genus Galeopterus; species Galeopterus variegatus. The sequence continues at coordinate 137,823 of NW_007732225.1, read as the reverse complement.
TGCTGTGAAAAGATAGAGACCTGGGAAGAAGCTCATGATGCATGAAGTGGAAAAAAAAAAAAAAGGTAGAAAATAGAACAGTCACTGTGCTCCCAGCCTGGTAAAAAAAATTCACCAAACCACTTTGACCTGTTCCACCAATGTATGGTGCATACATAATCACTTTCAGTTAATTGTTTGAACATCTCATCTGCCCTGCTAGGAAAAAAATCTAGTACTTTGTTTCTGCCAAACACAGGGATATTCGGACTCTTAATGCCATTGCTTCTCAATGTCACACGGCGTTACTGTCAGAGACTGAACATGACAAACTTCATGTTCATTGAATGCTACTGAGATACCCTTGCCAGTTGACGCTCCTACCAGAGTAGTGTCCATGAGGTATCGGGGATACTGCCCAGTTGGGGTCATATTTCCATGTTCCACCATGACTAGCCGATTGGTTCCTGTACTCATTTTGTAATAGGTATCCTTATTCCACAAAGCATAATGATGGGGCTAGTAAGGCTGGGTTTGGATGAGTTTTCAGCAAGATAATTTTAATAGCTGAACTACTACAAGTTCCTGTTCTTCTGGGCTGAGCCCAAGCCATTGGGCTAATGCATCCCAAATTACAATAACATGTATCCCTAATTTCACATCCAGGGAGTTTGGGGCACCAAGGAGTGATTGGCATTTTAGTCCATTTTCTCTCCTTTCTCCAATAATAGCCTGGGATTTTTTCTATATTGACTGTTCTTTGTTTTCCAATCAGTTATGTCTAATGTCAGCATAAAGGATAGCCAACAGTCTTAAATTCGTATATCAAAGACGGCAAATTTAGCATTTAAAAAATAAATAAAAATTAGTGTCTGAGATTTAAAAACAAATAGAAACACATAATTTGAAAAGAGTAAATTATGTGTTGATTCAATAATCTACCTAAGTTTCTGTCTTAATAGGTACATATGTTTTAAAAATACCAAAACATTAACTCTAGCAGTTTTCAGTTTTTTCTTCTAATGTGTACTGACCTTCATTTTTTTTAGTTTTCTAGAAAGAACATGAATTATTTGTGCCATAAAAAGTGTTTGAAATTGTAAGAAGGTTGCTATTTTATGTTATACTTAATATATGTCAAATATTTTTAATCACTCAGCTTCAGTAAAGAAACTTCTAACTCTAATATGGGATCCTTGAAAACATACAAAGATTTAATCAGTGGTGAGAACAATGGTCAATGTGGGACCCACAGATTTATAAGAGAAAGCCACAGTTCACTAAATTTCCCTGTTTATCCTTCTATTTCTCCAGATTAATAAACGTTAGTAGTAGTCTACCTCTGCATGAATTCTCAAGCAACTTGCTCTTAAAATGTCTGGCATAGCTGTTGTACCAAATCATCATCTGTCCACATCAACCACACATGCAGTTCTGGGAGCTGAGAACTGAGATAATTGGCTAACACTCTCCAAAAGACTTTTCTCTGAAATGTAGCTAGACATTTGAAAGGCAAAAATCTTTGGCTTCGATTATCCAGAAAATTACTCAAAATTGGGTTGTTTAGCCCATTGCAGATTTTCTTCACAAACAAAGTGTATTAAAAAGCAAACGAGGCATCAGTAAAATAAGCTTTCCATTTTATTTCAGCACCTGAGTCTCTAGGGAAATGATCATGAGAACTTTAGTGGCTTTGCCCTCCTATTTCTTTTTTCTTTCTTTCTTTAACAACAGAGAAAATTCTGAACATTCAGAAGCAGATGTATATGGGGGATAAAGAAGGAGTAATTGATAATAAATAATTGTGATGTCAATCCCAATTGAAATTTCATACAAGGGCACATGCAGTTATACCTATTTGCTGATAAAGCAGCTTATTATTTGGTTCCAGCCAAATAATGCACAATGTAAATTAGAGCATATTTGCTTAAATTTATCGTGGAGACTCATCTTTTTTTAGACTCATCCTCCTAAGAGATAAAATTGTACTTCTCAGTAAAGATAGCAATAAACAAGCAAACAAACAAATCAATAAATGTGAGCTGTCTGGGACCATCTTGGTAGTAAATATGCTGAACTCATCTTTCCATTTTTAAAAAGTCACCTAACTTATATTTGATAAACGTAAACAAACTTTTTTATGCTGTCATTTTAAATGCTTTAGGAAATGCTTTTATTACATTTCATTTTGTCCGGATGTCCCTATCTTTCATAGGGACAAGCTTTGCTTATCTTTTGGAAGTGTCTGTCCAACCAGAGCTCTGCCAAGCAGATATTTGGCAAGGACATCTTCTGCTCCCAGGTATAAAAGTGAGTCAGACACCACTATTATTTTTATCCTTCAGGAAAAACCTGCGAAAATCCTGATTGCATTTCTTTTTATAAGACTCCCTCTCATATTTATAACTGAAAGGTTTGGGTCAAATCAGCTACATGTACTCTGTAGTTTATCAGCAGAAAGACTCTTTGAAAGATTAAATTGCACAGTCCTGACTTCTAAAGTGCAATGAAAAAAAAAAAAAGGCACCTAATAAAAATGCTAAAACTATTATTTTCTTGAGAAATGCAGCAGAATGTTAGCAAATTAAACATGTTAACATTTAAACTCATTCGTACTTGAGATTGAATTGTTTATAGATGCTTGAAAGAATCATTATTTGTGTTTAGAGATAAGCACATTGAAGAATCATAATTATCCAGAACTGTGTTTTGTGTTTCCTGGAATTTTTAAATATTAAAAAAAATCAGTGAAATCAAGTATGGGGAAAATACTGCATTATTAATAGTATATTTTAAAGTAAATATGATTTTTGAGTTTCTTTATTAATCATTTTTAGTCCACATAACCCTTCGAGCATCAATTCACTATATTTTAAAATGCACATTCATTATCTCTGTATGTGATTTTCCACATCTCTCATTTTTTTTCTCTACATTTCTGTTTGGGGAAGAATGTAGAATGTAGGAATGATCTCTTGGAAATACAGTCTCCTCTCCTTAGACAGAGTCACGTTTTGCGGTTAAGTGCTGATTTGAAAATTCGAATTCCTCTCCCATTGGCCTTTCTCCGATTGCTCCAATTACTTCTAGTCTGAATGGTCAAGAGAAACATAGACCATCTTCCTCCATCCCCCAACACCAGAAACATCAGTTTCATCTCCTACACGTATTCTCCCCTTTCCACCACATAGTGCTCAGAAAGTCCTTCATTCTCCTTTCTTGAAGTTTCCTGAACAGGTTCACACCTCTTCCACCCCTAATGTTGCCTTCTTTGTCTAGGTGGTTGTCATCACCCATCCCCTGCCTGCTTAGGCTATTTCAGGGGATGAAATAGCCTGCTCTTTTTCTACCTCTCTCCATACCATAAATAGCAACAGCTGCCTTTAGTTCACATATATTATGAACCAGGCCCTGTGCTAGGACTTTTCACTATCGCATTAAACCTGTAGCAAGCAACCCTGAGCATACATTCGTTTTCCCTTTTCTGTAGTTTCAGCTAGTCTGAAAATATCAAATGGAAGATTCCAGAAATGAACAGTTTGTAAATTTTAAATTGTGCACCATGCTGAGTAGCATGATGACATCTTGTTTCATCCTGCACCTTCCCATCTGGGAAGCGATTCATTCTTTATCCCGCATGTCCACGCTGTCCATGCTCCCAGCACTTTAGTCACTTAATAGCCGTCTAGGTTATCAGATCGAAAAAACATAGAATATATATTATCCACTTTCAAGATCTTGAATGTATCCCCTGAGGATAAGGGGAGACTACTGTATTATTATTTTGCACATGAGAAAACTGAAGGCTGCTTGGGGTTTACAGTTTTAAATTAAAGCTGTGGTTTGGATCCAGTTCCATCTGTCTCTAAAGCATGAGCTCTCAAACGTCCCTATATGCTACCGCCTCTACAATGTTACCAGAATAACATTTTTAACACCACCATGCTGAACATTTTCCATTCTCCTGCATAAAACTCTTAAGTGGATCCCAACACATGTAGGTTAAATATAAATTCCTTAGCATGACATTAAATTTCTTAATTACCTGACTCTCTCCTACATTTCTGGCCTATTCTATTTTCAACCACTTTTCCCTGTGCTGCTTACACTGCAGCTTATCAGGAGTAGTTCTAAGCTTGTAGTTCCTGCTTAGAACACGGTTCTGTGTCTTTGCCTGTGCTAGCCTTTCAGCCTGGAAAACCCTTTTCTTGACTCTTGTTTCCTTGTTCCAAACCCTGCGCTCTGGAGAGGTTTCTCACTTCCAGGTAGAGCTGGTTTCTCCCTCCTCTGGGCCTCTTCACACCTTGTGCTAGGCAATGAACCCCACAAGGACAGGGCCCATGTGCTCTCTATTTTTATATTCCGCCCTGCTCATACTGGGACTAGAAATACATATTTTGAAAAAAATGAACTTAAGCATGCCTATTTCCCATAGAAATTTCTGAGTCATTGGTTCCCTGAATAGCCCTAATCAATTTTTCCATTTTGGAGAATTAGGGTCAGTTTTCTAAAATGATCCTGTTTGACCAGTTCATTTAATCAAAGCATTTGAACTGACTTTTCTGTCTTAGAAAACGTACCTTTGCTAAGCAGAAAGTTTAGTTCATGTCTCTCTTAGTGGATCTGTGTCAAGAAGTAGACTATCGAATCCTCTCCTTCGAAACCACCCTTTGGCTTATTACCAACATTATTTTTCTCATTTGCATTCGATTTTTCATATGTACCATTTTCTACCCCCGGTCATGTTTAAAATTGAATTGCTTATGTGTCTTCCCCTGACTTCTCTTTTAAAGCTATTACCGTTTAGTTCATTTCTCTAAAACCTTTATTTGAACATTTCTGGCTGGAACGCTTCCTTGTAATTTCCATTTTTTATCCCAGGTTTCTGATTAAGCAGAGTGTTGCATTAATAAGAGCTGGGCAAAGTTTCAACAGCATTTAATCTTCCATTTTTAATTATTCCTCACATTTTACGGTCTTGACACATTTACAGTAATAAAGGGAAATCATTAATTCACTTAAAAATATGTGTGTGAAAACTGTAGTGCTACTTTTGATTAATTTTCATATTCATTACTTTGCTGTTAATTTATGATGCATTCAAGAGAATAAGGGTGCAGAACAGGATTTTTTTCCCCCTTTGTTCAAACAGAACTGTCTCAGAAACCAATTGGGGCTGAAAATTTGTGTTTTGACTATCAGAGGGGAAGAGACCACTTCTACTTCAACATGTTATTGGTCTTATCCTGTTTCCTTTCTACTTAAATATACCAAACTCTTCCGCTTTCCTTGAAGAAATGAAAAATGATAGCCTTAGCCGCTGTCATTTTAACTCCTGAAATAGGTTTTTGTCTTTTATGAAAAGGAAAGAAATCTTTATTTCCCTTTAGTTTATGGAAAAAGTCATCTAAAATAAATTTTGTAATGCCAGCTTCAACATAATCATTTTTGAATGTTTTTACTGTCAGAAAATGAGAACCATGTTTAGGCGCGGAGGTCAAATATCTCATTAGTGTTGGCAACAGGTGACGCAGTTCTGAAATAAAATGAAGATCTTTGTTTATTCATCACTTTTTTGAACACTTGGCTAATTAGTAATAAATACTAAAATTAGTGGAAAGGAATCTATAGTTTTTACATAGATGACAAAAATGACCATGTTAGGAAGATACCAAAATTATAGTTGTAAAATGCGAACCAAAGTTTAAAATAGATAATAGCTGAGATACATCGATCATTACCCATGCCACACACAATTCCAAGCCCTTTTACATAAAGCAATAAAGGAAGTCCTCAAAACTACCCAGTGAGGGCTATTTTAGATTTGACAGAACATTTTACAGAGAATAAAACTGAGACCCACAAAAGTTAAATAAATTCTCCTCATTTTAATTTTAATAAATGAATGGACCTAGGATTTAAACCCAGGTAGGCTGGCTCTGGAGCCCAAATTATTACTCTCGACACAATCCTGCTAGCTACTAAACAAAAGTCCTGGGCAATCCATGAAGTTACTATGTCTCCATAGAAACTCGTTAAGAGACCCCTTCTGTAGTGGATTGAATTATGTCCCCCCAAAACTCCCTTGAAGCTTGAATTGTGTCCTCCAAGTTTTATGTAGTAGAAACTTAGCCCCCACAGTGACTGTTAAGAGGGTGGGAAATCCTACTGTGGTAGTTGAAAGGTGGAGCCTTGAACCAGGTGATTAGATTGTAGGACCGTGAAGTAGTGAATGGATTAAAAATGGTGGTCAGGGGTGTGGTTCTGAGGGCTTTAAGAAGAGACTGTCTCTCTCTCTGTGCCCTCTCTCTGCTTTCCCTGCTTCCACCATCTTGCAATGTGAGATCCCTGGGTCACTGTCGCCACCACCAGATGGACTTTGGACTTCCTAGCCTCAGAAACTGTAAGCAATAAATTTTGTTTTCTTTATAAATCACCCAGTTCCGTGTATTCTGTTATAAGCAACACAAATGGACTAATACACCTTCCATGTCTGTTTTTAATGCCTGTGGGTGGGAGGTGGAGGAGTGTGATGCTTATTAAGGTGGCTTTTGATTTTGTACTCCTCCTGGGTTTGAACTCTAATTTTGCTTTTTACCAGAGCTGTGGCAGGTTACCATAGACGTTCAACCACCTCTTTGCTCATCTCTAAGTGGGGACAGGAACATCAAACTCAAAGGATGTGGGTGGAGGATTAATAAGAGGTGATGTATGCATGAAAAGCTTGGCGCAGTGGGATATACTGGGCCCTCAATGAATGATTCTTGGCTTAAACCATTCGTACCATCCCCTCCCTTAATGGAAGAGGAAAGTAAACATATACTTAAGAGTTGCAGAGAGCATAAGGCAAAACCGAGATCCCAAACAAAATTTTTCTTGTTTTATGTTTCAAATTTATGCAAATTTTGCATTCTAGTCTGTAGTATTCATTTTTGTGTTAAAAAAGGATGTTTAACATTACTTATCAGAAACTTATTTCTTAAGTGTGCTACCTATGTTCTTGGCTCATGGTCAAGATGATATAACAGCGAATCTATACTCATATTGGAAAATTGAGTTGCAGAATAAAGCTACACACAGTGTTAAATTTGTTCTGATTTGCTCATAAATAGATGTGACAAAGAGTGTTAAAGTAACAAAAAATGTGTTAGCATTTTGTAAGCTTTTTCTGTGTAGTGGGCTCAGATGGTGTCACATATAAATGCCCTTTACTTGTTTAAGTGTTGGATATAATAATTCACAACAGCTTGGCTGGTAAGGTCTGCTCTCCCTGATCCCCCAACATACACACACGGTGTGCACACCATGGCCAGTTAATTACTCACTGGTAGGGCTTTGACTCCAAGTGGGACTGTGGTGCAATTCTTGCTTAGTTTTCTTCCCCAGTCCTTGAGATTAGACTGAAGCTAGCCTTTCCTGCTCTATTCTGCTTCCTTTAGCCCTGGTCTCCTGAGATCAACTTCCCTTCCTGCCCCACACCCTAAACAATAAACAAACAAAAAAAACTCAACTCAGACTCTGCTTCTAGGGAGCCCAATCTAAGACATAGAGACTTAATACTCAGATAGAATGCTATAAACTTCATAGGAAAGAAGAAACATTTAGAATTAAATTATTTTTTGAGATTTATTTATTTATTTATTTTAATTTTAGTTTGTTGATATACAATGTGGTTGATTATTGTGGCCCATTACTGAAACCTCCCTCCCTCCTCCCTCTTCCCCCTCCCACCCAACAATGCCCTTTCTGTTTGCTTGTCATGTCAACTTGAAGGAACTGTAATTGTTGTGTCTTCTCCCCCCCAGGGTTTTTTTTGTGTGTGTGTGTGTGTGTGTGTGTGTGTGTGTGTGAATTTATTTATTTATTTTTATCTCCCACCAGTAAGTGAGAATATGTAGTATTTCTCTTTCTGAACCTGACTTGTTTCACTTAATATAGTTCTCTCAAGGTCCATCCATGTTGTTGCAAATGGCAGTATTTCATTCTTTTTTATAGCTGAGTAGTATTCCATTGTGTAGATATACCACATTTTCTGTATCCACTCAGCTGATGATGGACATCTGAGCTGGTTCCAACTCTTGGCTATTGTAAAGAGTGCTGCAATGAACATTGGGGAACAGGTAAAATAATTATTAAAATGCCCAGACTTTTTATTTGTTTAAAGATTTTAAAAATACTATCTAGCCCAGTGTTTTAAAATGTAGTAATGTACTTCTGGTGGTATATGAAATGATTTCGAGTGACAGATGGTTCCCATTTGATTTCTATACCTTTGTGTTTATTTTAATACTGGTCAGACTATATAAATACACACACAGAGAGAGAGCTAGCACACTAACATTATTTTATATTTACAATTGCTAAGGAGAATGAAAATTTGAAAACTAAATTTAAATTTGATTTAAAACATTAATTACAGGTATCTATTGGATACAACAAATATATTAAAAGTATAAATTGATGGTTAAAATTTTAAGAAACTGATCCCCTAGGGTTTTTTCCTATAGCCATCTACCTCCTAGAAAACCAGAATTTATTTCTAAATCTTGAGTAAGTAAAGCAGATTGAAGAATGCTGACAATTTGCTTTAGGCTGCTGTGTGACAGTGCTGTCTGTCCATTGTGATGTCCAACAAATGCTTGTGGCAAATGCAAAGCAATGATCTCCCTGAAGTTGCATGGTGCTATGGTCCCTTTCCTGGCTAGGTTGTTCTTATCACCAGGTCTCCAAAATGCTTTCAGTTATTGCCTATTTTCTAAGCTGTCCCTGCTGCCCGCTGTCACACAAACCAAAGTTTTCAATAGTTTCCCTCAACTCTACTTAGAAAAGCCAGAGCTAGTTTCTGAGTCTTAAAACAATGAATCCTGACTGTTCCAACCTGACCTCATATTTTAGAGAAGCTACTCTTTGGTCTCTCTATTTTAGAAAGTTATACCTACTGTTTTAATAAAGTTATACCTATTGTTTTAATAAAGTTATACCTGTTTTTTAATAAAGTATACATTAAAAACCTGAGAATATTCCAAGTCATTCTGCTGCTGATGTTTACAATTCTGACTCTATTAAGACTTCATTTCTTATTAAGATATCAAAATTCTGAATTGTGATAATATGCTGTTGATAAAATATGTAAACATTGCAAGCAAAGTAAAAAACAAACAAACAAAAAAACCATGAAAGGTTGGAATTATATGTGATTTCAATATAAAGGCCAAGGAAAAGCATAGTAATCTTGTAAAGATCAAGTGTTTCAAGGTTGATATAGATTTGGTGACTGGCTTCTGTCATGGGAACTTGTCTGTTGAGTTATAATGTACTCTACCCCCTAGAATACAAGTGTGTATATTTCCATCCCCTCTTTCTAGTATGACTCATTAGGGGAAAAAATACTCTGTGCATCACATTTCAGGGACTAGGATATAATATTTAATCATTCAGATTAGGTACACCAAGATCCTCATTGTGTCTTTTAATCCAGTGAATTTTTATTCAAAATTGTTGATGTATATATATTGTGAGTTTTGTGGAAAGGGGTCCTTAAATTACAGTAGGCTCTCCAGAATTTTTCTGACCCAAAAAAGATTGAGAACTACTGGAAAGCATGGAAAATTTGTGAAACAGAAGATCCAGAGAAAGTGAGTTCCTTGTAAAATATATAATCTTAAAAATAAAATGGATTTTAGATCAATAGTTGCATTTGTATTGATAATTCTGACTTTCTTTTTACCCCTCTAAACTTTCTCTTACTCAAAACCAGCATCTTACAAGCACATCTTTCTCTTAAACAAATTTTTGTTCAATATTTTCTAAACCATGATTATTTTTTAAAAATGTTATTGTGGTAAAATATACATAACATAAAATTTACCATTTTAACCATTTTTATCTGTACAGTTTAGTGGCATTAAATACATTAGCATTGTTATGCAACTGCCACTACCATCCATCTGCAGAATTTTTTCATCACCTCAAATTGAAAGTTTGTCTGCTGTGAATAATAACTTCCCATTCCTCCCCTCCCCCTAGCCTCTGGTGACCTCTATTCTACTGTACTCTATATGACTCAAGTAAGTACAACTGTGTCCTTTTGTGCCTGGCTAAACCAAAATTACTTTAATTTTATTATATAGGGTCCATGGTGACAAGAATTTCTCTTATTTGCCATTTAGCACCTAGATTACTGCCTGACACATAATAGTTTTCAAAAATGTATCTAGAAAAGACCATCCACATAATATAGTTCATAAATTTTTAGTACTCTCACATAGCCTCATGAATTTTGAGCAGTCAAAGGCAGTAGGGCATAGAGGTTAACAACACAGTCTTTGGATTCAGAGAGACACGAATACCAGTCCCAGCAATGTCACCTACTAGTCATGTGACTATGGACACATGTCTGATTCTAAGAGTCAGCTATCTCATTTTAAAAATGAGAAATACAAAAGATATGACTCAGAAATTGCTATGGGGCTTAAGTGAGGTGATGACTTTATCTGGTCAATAAATATTTACCAAGTGCCTATCATAAACTAGGCAATGCTTAGTGGACTGGGTGGGCTGTAGTGAATAATACAGAGAAAGCCCATGCCTGTCTGGGGTTTACAGAGCCTGGCACATAGTAAATGTGCAGTAAATGTTTACCGTAATGATCCCTGGTTAGTTGTGTTTGATCCTAGGTTGAAAAAAATAAAACTGCTTTATCATATTCACAGATGGTGTCAAACTTCAAACATTTTATTCAGCCCCGAAAGATAGTGCATAAGTCAGAATATCTAAAAAGCATGTACATGTAGATAATTGCCATATTAATCAGACAAGACCTTACTATAATAAGCAAATTTTTCTGAGTTGACAATATTGAAAAATGATATGGTAAAAAAAGCATCAGGGTAAGTTCTTTTATTGAGAGGTTCTGAAACAAATATAATACTAAATTGTTTGCGCGATCCAGGGAAGCTATATTCCATTCAGAAGTGTTGAAAATTCTTTGACAAATTGGTTTATATTTGAAAACCTGAATGAGTCTAAGATAGCTCTCATCTTCTATAAAAGGACAAATGTGAAATAAGAACTCTATTATTTCTTTAGGTCTTACTGAGATTTCTTTTTTTGTAAGAGGATGTGAGTTTTCTATAATAACATCATCCTTGCATTGAATCACTAGGTAGTTATTGGCTAATCTAAGGCTGGGGAGAGATTTTTTACGACAAGCTTTGTAATAGACTTAGAGTGTTTTCTAAGTAAGAAAATCCCACTGAGGATAGAAAGTTTATATTTTTCTTTGAGTATAACACATCACAATAAAGATGATATTCTGCTGATATTTGAGATTCATGTTTTCTGCAGAAAAACTTTAAGTGTTTTGCTCTATATGACGGTGACTCTGTGTCTAGGAATGTTAAGTCAGGAGAAAATTGGTGTTTGGTTAATAAAAAAAAAGTCGAAGCCAATGATCTGATATTGCTCAGTGTTTATTTTTTCTTGAGTCTCCTCAGTTTCACATGATTTTGACAGTGTTTACAAGATGATTCTACTTTATCTTTTCTTTTCTTTAGATTTGAATTAAAAAGAATTGTGAAACAAACATGGATTACCTCAAATCCATAAACCTAATTCTTCATCCAGTGTAAAAATTATTTTTTGCTGTTTGATATTCATAATCTATCCTTCTGTGATGATTAATTATCTGTGTTAACTTAGCAAGGCCACAGTGCCCAGTGAAACACTAATCTGAATGTTGCTGTGAAGGTATTTTTTAGGTGGCATTCATATTTAAATCAGTGGACTTTGAGTAAAGCAGATGACCCTCCATAATCTGGGTGGACCTCATCCAATCAGTTGAAGGCCTCCTTAACAACAACGAAAAAGACTGACCTCTTCTGAGGAAGAGAGAATTCTGCCAGCAGACTGACATCAGACTAAAGCTGCAACATTGACTCATCCCTGGGTCTCCAGCTTGCTGGTCCACCCTGTGGGTTTAGGTATTGCCAACCAATCGTATGAGCCCGTTTCTTCAAATAAATCTCTCTCTCTCTCTCTCTCTCTTTCTCTCTCTCTCTCTCTCTTTCTCTGAGGGAGAGAGAGATATTATGAGAGTACTCTAAATAGAGAGACATACAACAGTATATCAGAAGGTATGTGGAAAAATAGAATTAAAAGATAATATAAATCTTGCCATGATTTTTTTCAAATACCCTTGTATACACATTCCTGTTGGTTCCATTTCTCTGGAGACCCTTGACTAATACACTTCGCGTGTACGAATCATTCTTGAAACAGAAATTTCTACCTAGCCATGCACCTTGACTGAAAAGAGTTTTGCCAGGTCTGTGTTGTACACACTTCAGGCATATTTGGAAGCCTGGCTGTGAAAAAAGCAATCAGCAAGATTTAAAAAATGGAGATATATTACCTATTCTAGTTCTACACTGCTGTTTCTGGCTTTACTTATGTGTTTATTAATGTTTTTATCTTCCTTATCCACACCATTTTTCCCTCGTTGACATCTTATGACGTAATAAAAAGCAACATTTTAATATACGTACATATTTCAGTCAAATGAAAATAGGTACCCTTTCAGTCTATCAAGAACAAATGCGACCAAGAAGTTAATCTCAATATTAAAAGTCATAAATAAATAATAATAATAATAAGTTGAGCTTTCAGAAGGAAGAAGCAGGACTGTGGTTCCTAGAGGAGGACAGGTGTTAATGAGAAGTTGGTTAATGGGCACAAAACAGCTAGATAGGAAAACAAGTTCTGTGGGTATACAGTCAAGCTAGGCATCTATAATTAACAACAACTTACTGCATGTTATCAAATAGCTAGAATACAGGAGACTGAATGTCCTCATCACAAAGAAATGATTATGTTTTGTAATGATAGCTATGATAATTACCCTGATTGTATATAAGTATTGAAATATAACTATATCCCATCAATGTGTATAATTAATCTGCTTCAATAAATACTTAAAATCTTCAATGAAAATAGTAAAGAAATGAACAAAAATTCAATTTGAAAAAAATATTAAAAGTCAAATTATCTTTTAGATTCTTTAACCCAATAGCTGCAAAGGGGTTACAAAGAAACAAAATGCTCTTTGGGAGAAGAGAGAGTATAAGGAGATAAGAGACATTATCACAAAGAATGTCTTCTGCCAGCCCATGGAGATAGCCACTCGAAGGGAGGAAGGCATAAACTGAATGCTAAAGAAACTGTGCTGGATTTCT
>NW_007732225.1:113159-123355 GCF_000696425.1 Galeopterus variegatus | reverse complement strand
GAGACAGGTACGAGAACAAGCCCCATCACACAGGCATTTCAAGTTTCTACTGTATCAAATCTACCAACTTCACATTGGCCAAAACAACTCACATGGCTGTGTCCAGGGTCCAGGGAGAGGAGGGTGTTGCAAAGTAACAGGACAACGTCTGGATGTGTAAATACATTACTGGGGAAAGAGGAGTGAAAGGGTGAAGGATTACTACATATACTCTTCAGGAATCTAAGTGCATGCATGTTTCTTCAAACTCTATATATGTTTATGGATTCTTAAGAATAATTTATAAAAGTAAGTTTATACTGTTATTATTACATTAAATAAGCAGACATGCAGAGATTCAACAGTAACTAACCAATGTAGGAACCACTTAGAATTTTTAAATTAGAATGAAAAGCAGTACACATACTCCGTGAAAGTTGGGACAACTTTTATAGGAATTCTGTAATTCAGAGCTCTGCTGAATGACAAAATCATTCTTATACCCCTCCTAGTATGTATCAGGATTTTCTTTGATGTGAAACTTCTTCAGAGTGAATGTAGATCAAGAGACAGACTCGTCTCACAGCCCTTAGTGAAATGTAATAGAGAAAAATTCACTTCTTATGCCTAATAACTCAATTTTCCACCTCACTTTGTGGGTTATATATCTGGCAAGAGCCACCAGTATGACTTAGGAAAGTTAAAGTACCTAAAAAACCTCTTTTGTAACAAAATGTCATCTGAGAGTGACTTTTGATTTCTAAAAGAAAAATAAAATGGTTTCTTTTGTATAATAGATAGCAACTTATATGCATTAAAATGCTTTACTATTTTCACACGTCTCTGGTCAGATATTCATACAATCTTATTAATATTGACAGAGATTTGTATCTTCATTTGACATAAAAGAATACAAGCTCAAATCAATGAAATATAAAGACTTAATCTCAGTCTACATAACAGTAAGGATGAATTTGACAGCAAACACAAGAAAATCTGATTCATATTGGTTTAAACAATAAAAAGGATTATTTGATGCATATAAATCAAAGCCCAAAGTAAGTTGGGATAACCATTTATTTAATACAAGCTTGGCTTTTCTGTGAATGTCATGGGTCCGTCTTTTTCCATGTGGCAAAATGGCTTGCAGAACTGAGACTATGTGTGGGCTTTCTGATTTATATCCTGTGAATACGAGTATTGAGCTTCCTGCTTTTGGAACCATTCCTGAGCCAATGAAGATCATGGGATACTAGGTGGTGACTGGCCAGTGTCTGGATTACTCAAACCAAGCTCTGTGGCTGTAACTCATGGAGCTCATTTTAGTCAAGGTCTACTGTTGGTGCTAGAGAAAAAGATACAAAAAATTGAATGGCCAGTGCATACAAAGGAAAATCTAGGAATTCAACCAAAGGAGAGGGTGAAAGGAGAGGATTAAAGCTAATAGACAGCAGATATAAGATTAAAATCTGGCCTTCAGGGCCGAGCCCGTGGCGCACTCAGGAGAGTGCAGTGCTGGGAGTGCAGCAGCGCTCAGGCCGTGGGTTCGGATCCTATATAGGGATGGCCACTGCACTCACTGGCTGAGCGCGGTGCGGCCGGTCTCAAAAAAAAAAAAAAAAAAATCTGGCCTTCATACCCCTTCTTCAGTAATCTTTTCACTCTAAAATAATATATCTTTTATTGTTTAATGCACATTTTGTAATGAATTGTCTTATAAAACTTTACCTCCATTCCCTATTATGTAATAGTAAGATGGAGTATATTTCCTATAATAAGGTGATAACTCAAGTAATATTCTTATTTCTTGACCCTTTGAGATTGAGATTTTCTATGAAATATCAGCTAAGGCAAAAGCTTGGCTACTTCTAAGATACCGTATTTCAGTATTATCATAAATTCTGATATTACTGTTTGTCATTTTTTTGCTGACAAAATTCCTTCATCAGAGTAAGTGACCATTTATTTGATTGGTTCATGTAGACAAATTTGTAGCTCTTTAATGGCAGCTTGATTTGAAAGATGCATCAAATCATGCATTATAGAGCCATTTCCTCCTGAAGATTGCCTCTACATGTCAGCAAATGCACATTTTGTTAGGAATAAATCACTAAAATGTTTGTGGCTACATATACGTTATATATGAAACGTTGTTAATAGCCACCATCTTTGCACCAATATGGGTTTATGGTGGACAATTTAAGGACAATTTTCAGTCCAAAACTCTTGGTCATTTTTCCGAGGCTCCGTTAAATTTTCCAGGCTACTTAGAATACCACTTAGTAAATTGCTGCCTCAGGGCACTGAGTGATACTTTTATGGTTTAAAGAGTTAATATGCCTAAATTGCCTGACAACTAAAATGCCTAATTACACACACACACACACACACACACACACACAGAGCCTTATCATACCTTGAACCACTAAATTTCATTGTAAGTCAGAGCAAAAGTGCTAGGGTTCCTAGGACATGATAGAATAGTAATATTCAGATTTCAACACTATAGGGACCCCAGAGACTATGTTATCAAGCTTCCTCATTTGGAAGAGTAGAAAACTGAGTTAAAGGCCTTATGTGACTATTAGCTACTCTAGTATTTTGGAAGGACATAGCTACCAGAACTCTAAAAGGATGCATAATTTGAGAAATAATTATGTTTTCTTTCTTTTTGCAGAAAATAAAATGTTCCCAAATGATGTTTGAGGATGGAAGAATCATGAATCAAGAGCTAGGGAAAGCTGTCTAAAAGTGAGCATTGTTGCAGTAGAGAGCAGCATTTCACAGATCTCTGTATCTTTTTTATTTTTTAATCTCATTTAATTTCACAAGAAAAAGTGTGGTTATTGCACAGGTTATAGTCCTCAAAGCGGAAAAAAAAAAGGAATCCAGATGTCTTTTTAAAAAATCCACGAAGAGGTGACTACAGCAGGCTGCAACTGGGCTATGGAATTTGGGTTTAATATTACTCCTTGCTCCCAGCATCCACTCCCGCTCCCTGCTGTCTCTAGGCACTGTCCTTTCTTTTCAGAGATTTGACATTTTCTTTTGACCTTAACTTCTTAATGTTCCTTCATTTTCTAAATGCTTCATTTTTCATGCTTTCAAAAATGGAGTCTTTTAAGTAAGGACACCTGTCATGCTGTCAGTTCATAGTAAAATCAGCGCTGCAACCCAGACGTCACGCTTCTCTGTCTGGTTACAGTCATTTTATATAATATGATTTAAAACAATAAAGTTAGTGCTGTTCCCTTGAGTCTCAAAATTCAAATTTTTCTACTTCTTCCATTCTACATACTGCTTTACTTTTACCTTTAACATTCTTGTCCCTCTTATCACTAAAAATACATAAATAAAAATAAATAAAATCTTTCTTCTTCGAGTACCTATCTAGCTACTTCCATTTCTACTCTTTTCAAATCCTACATATTTTTTTCTCTGCCTTTATTGCTTTTACTATCCATTTATTTCTGCCCTGACCAATGATCTAAAACCAGCTTCACTGAGTCACTAATGATCTTTTATTTCTCAAATCAAAAAGGTACTTTTCTATTCTTAGTTATTTTTTCTCCTTTCTGAAATGCTCTTATTTCTAGAAAAAGCATGTTTTCTTGTTTTCTCTCCTACCTTTTTGACCAAACTTTTTTGAACTTCCTCCCCCTACCCCCCACCATTTATAGCCTGTAGATAATTTTGTATTTTTCCAATGTAATTCTTTATATGTTTAACCTTTTCTTTGGCTTCAATGTCACCTATAAACCTATGACTTTCACATCCATATGCCTAGACCAGTGATTCCCAACCAAGGCAATTTTGCCCTCCAGGACCCACCTGGAGACATGTTTAGTTGTCACAACTGGGGGGTGGGGTGGGGATACTATCGGCATCTAGCATGTAGAGGCTATGAATGCTTCAAACATCCTACAATGCACAGGGCAGTCTCTTATAACAAAAGAGTGTCCATTTAGAATGTCAATAGTGCCAAGGTTGAGAAATCCTCCTCTAGACCAGACCTCTCCTCAATTCCCAACTTATATTCACTTGTTTAGCTAATGTCTCTACAGCCAACAGAAGGATGTTCTACAGAGGCTTTGAATAAAACATGTCTGCCTAAGAATTCAACAAAAATTTTAAGCAAACAATTAATTTTGCCATATTGCCTGGTTTTAAATTAGAGTCCTCCAAACCACACCCATGACCATCATTTTTAATCCATTCACTCTGGCACGATCCTACAATCTAATCACCTCTTCAAAGCCCCATCTTTCAATTACCATAATAGGACTTCCCATTCTCTTTACACTGTCACAGTGGGGATAAAGTTTTTTGGGGGGATTTTTTTTTTTGTCTTTTTTGTGTGTGTGTGTGACCAGTAAGGGGATCGCAACCGTTGGCTTGGTGTCGCCCGCACTGCGCTCAGCCAGTGAGCACACCTGCCATCCCTATATCCCTATATAGGATCCGAACCCGCAGCCTCAGCGCTCCCAGCACTGCTGTGCTCCCAGCACCGCACGTGAACCACGGGGTTGGCCCTGAGCTTTTCTTTTTAACCCTTCCAAGTATGTAACTCATTCTACTGCTGGATAATTCTTATTTAATATTGTAACTGTAATGTGTGTTGATTTCTTCTTTATATGATGGCAACTCTAATCTTTATTATATGATCTTTCATAAACTTTTGGTCACTTTTTTTTGAGGGGTGTGTACATTCATACTCATTGTGGGATGGAGGTCACCAACATCCATATTTATATGTGTGAATAGATGGTAAGCCATTTTTAGAAATTATTGTGGACTCCATCATTTTACTTTCAGTGTGTCAATTAAGCATATAACAATTTCCAGTAATCTGACTAATCTCTGCAACTTTTCTGCAAAGGAAGACTTTGAAAAGTTAATGACCATCAACATTTTGCCTTTGTGTGTGTGTGTAAAAATAAAATACACACACTTATGTGTGTGTGTGTGCACATGTACATATATGAGGGGTTTTCAAAAGGTTCTTGGAAAACACATATTATAAAAAAGCTACTCATAAATTTCAAAAATTTTTTGCACAAAAATAAACTTTACTAACTTGTTATAACATGCCTTCAGGATCTAGTTTGAGGCACTAAGAAATATAAGACATCAGTTTGAAAAGAGCCCCTATCACAGCAACATGAATTCTGCTAAAATGGAAGCAAGAGCAAATATTAAATTTATGGTGAAGCTTGGGTGGAAGAATGGTAAAATTGTTGATGCTTTACAAAAAATCTGTAGGGATAATGCCTCAAGGAAATCAACAGTTTACAAATGGATAACTTGTTTTAAGAAGGGATGAGACAATATCAAAGATGAAGCCTGCTGCAGCAGGCAATCTACATCAGTTTTTGAGGAAAAAATTAATGTTGTATGTGCCCTAATTGAGGAAGACTGATGGGTAATCCCAGAAACAACAGCCAACACCACAGACATCCCAACTGGCTCAGCTTTCACAATTCCAACTGAAAAATTGCAGTTGAGAAAACTTTCTGCTTGATGGGTGCCAAACTCTTGCACCAGGATCAGCTGCAGACAACAGGAGAGCTTTCAATGGAAATTTTAAACAAGTAGGATCAAGATCGTGAAGCATCTCTTTGAAGAATTGTAACAAACAGGAGATAAAATATGGCTTTACCAGTACAATCCGGAAGACAAAGCACAATCAAAGCCATGGCTACTGGGAGAAGCCGTGAAGTGATCCAGTTAAAGCAAAAGCAAACCAGTCAAAAGCAAAGGTCATGACAACAGTTTTTTGAGAAGCTCAAGGCATTTTACTTGTTGGCTTTCTGGAGGGCCAAAGGACAATCACATCTGCTTATTATGATAGTGTTTTGAGAAAGTTAGTTAAAGCTCTAGCAGAAAAACACCTGGAACAACTTCTCCAAAGAGTCCTTCTCCACGGCACTGTTCCTGCGTCTTCCTGTCATCAAACAACAGCAAGTTTGTGAGAGTTTCATAGCAAATCATGAGGCATCTCTTACAGTCCTGATTTGGCTCCTTTGACTTCTTTTTGTTTCCTAATCTTAAAAAGATTTTTAAAGAGTAACCATTTTTCTTCAGTTAATAATGAAAAAAAAAAAAAAAAAAAAAAAAAAAAAGACTGCATTGACATAGTTAAATTGCCAGGACCCTCAGTTCTTTACAGATGGATTAAATAGCTGTTATCATCACTTACAAAAGTGTCTTGAACTTTATGGAGTTTATGTTG
Organism: Galeopterus variegatus; assembly: GCF_000696425.1. Lineage (NCBI taxonomy): Eukaryota > Metazoa > Chordata > Mammalia > Dermoptera > Cynocephalidae > Galeopterus > Galeopterus variegatus. The sequence goes on along the minus strand of NW_007732225.1, from coordinate 117,144 downwards.
AGAAGTCAATTTTATATTTTTTATTTATATCTTCTTTTTATTGCAACATAATTGTTTGTATGTATCTGTGGGGTACAGTTTTGAATATCAATACTTGTGTGCAATGTGTGATGCTCAAATCAGGATAATTACTATATTTTTCACTGCACTGTGTAGTCATTTTTTGTGTGCCTTTACCAATTTCTCACTAACCACACCCCTCCCCTTTTCCCTCCTTTGGTGGCCTCAATTCCATTCTCTCTTTTTGAAAGTTCAATGGATTATTGTGATTGTGGTATGTTTCTTTATAATTTTTTTTTTGCACCCACTTTTTTGGTTTATTGCAGTTCTATTTACAATAGCCAAGAGTTGGAACCAACCTAAATGTCCATCATCAGATGACTAGATAAGGAAAATGTGGTATATTTACACAGTGGAATACTACTTTTCCATAAAAAAGAATTAAATAACTGCCATTCACAGCAACATAGATGAACTTAGAGAAAATTACGTTAAATGAAATAAGCCAGGCACAGAAAGAGAAAAATACTACATAGCCTCATGTATGTGGGAGCTAAAAAAACCCAAAAAACCAACAAAAATAATAATAACTAAAAAAAAGAAAGATATTATAATCACAATAATAGACTGAACTTTCAGCAGAAGAGAGCAGAACTGAGGTTACCAGAGGTGGGAAAGGAGGAGGGGGAGTAGGGTAAGAGAAGAATTGATAAAGGGCCATGAAAATTGATTACATTGTATAATGTTGAATATACTAATTATCCTGATTTGGACATCAAATAGTACACACAGATATTCATATTCAATGCTATACCCCACAGATGTGTACAATCAACTATGTTCCAATAACAACAAACAAGTAAATAAATAAATAATGTATCTTTTAATTCCACTTTTTCACACATTTTTGAAGTGGCCTTGTATGAGTTTATACACATATACATATATGCAAATATATGTGCATGTAAATCTCCCCTAGTAATTCTAATTTACATACAGGGTTGAGACACATAGTCTTAGAATAATATTTCTCAAAGGCTCCTTAAATATACTCCAGAATTAGGACCTCTGGGTATACTGTCTTGCAGTCTGCACTTTTTAACAAGCACAAGGTGATTCTATGTGAGCTCATGTTAGAAAACCACTTCCTTTGCTGAGATCCAGGCCAGTCACAAAAAGGGCTATTAACATTTCCCTAGTTGGCTTCTCCTGTTGTGTCTATTAAGGACCCCCCATCTCCCCTCATCAATACAGTGGAGCTGTTGTCAGAGCGATGGCAGCATAACTAACTTGTACACTTCTAGCCCACCAGCTTGGAGTCTGGCCCTCTGTTCTGAATGTTTTCCTGAGACCATATGGAGAATCTTTTGGCACCACCCAGATTCAAACCCTCTGACTGTTTGTAATAGTGCTTGTGCTTGAGGTGGTCACAAAATAGATCAGAGTCCTAAGGAATCAATGAAAGATTTAAAGATAAGGACTTCCTTATGTGTAGAGAAATATTTTCTGATCTGAAGGCAGGCAAATGACTTATCAATCCGAGGTGAATTTTTTTTCCTCAGCCCTCTCCCTTCCTCTATCAACACATGTTTCTATTTATTTTTTTATTTTTATTTGAGTCCTAAGGAATCAATGAAAGATTTAAAGATAAGGACTTCCTTATGTGTAGAGAAATATTTTCTGATCTGAAGGCAGGCAAATGACTTATCAATCCGAGGTGAATTTTTTTTCCTCAGCCCTCTCCCTTCCTCTATCAACACATGTTTCTATTTAGATTATACTGATTAAGTACTCCATTGCTGTTTAATTCCTTTACTGTAGTGCTTGGGGCTTCCAGGAACATGTGTGCCTCAGGGCACCAGTGTCGTGTGGAAGAGTGGGAGGTGACCTTGATTACAAATGTGGGTTTCATCTGGTTCAGCTCTGATTCTGCTATCAACTAGGCATATCTAATTTGTGTCCACATTTTCCCATTTTTTAAGAAATAAAAATTATTGGTACCTATTAATTCTAAGCTTTTTTGAAGTGTTCTCAGGTGTCATTGATCTCTGGGGAAAAAAAGCAAACTCTTAAGCACAGGACTGGCCTATAGAAATAGGTGTGCCAACTCTTTTCCATATCTGACCTGGAGTTTGTGAAATGTGTAGTCTAAAAAGAAATTTTACTACTATGTAGAAAATGTCAAATGTCCTTAGAGATGTATAGATAAAAAGTTATTAGTGGAAAAAAAGTGGAAAGAGAAAGGATGAACCTGAGGACTATGAGCCCATTCTAAATACTTTATTTCATTCAGTCTTCGGAAGCACCCTAACAGAAATGTATCATTCTTTTTATATACTAACAAGAAGACAAAAGTTCAGAAACAGCAAATGGTTTCCTTGAAATAGTTCATTGTAGTAATAGGTAAATTCTTGTTTAAATCCAAGTCTGTCTGCTTCAAAGTTTAAACATTTTTCATCAATATATACCAGTCTGGGAATGATTAAGTGAATTTGACTTAGGATTTAAAGTATAAAAGGGAATATTGTGAAAATACCAAGGCTGCAAATATAGATATGACCAAGCAATGCTAGACCTTGGATATCAGCACAAAGATTCAGATTTTTTAATAGTATGCCTTATTGTATATTTATGTGTATGCATATTTAAACCCTATCAGTAGTAGAAAGTATTGATGAGCAAAAGGTCAACCTGTTCTAATAAAACATTTAAAATAAATTCAACAAAATATGCATATGCATACAAGTATACATATGTATTTACACATGTATGTATGTGTGCACATATATTTATACACATGCACTGAGCTTTGTTTTTAGGCAATAGTAATTTTGAGTAGGAAAACTACAACATAAAAAATTTGTTACAAGAAGATTGCCCTGGCCATAACATGAGAGATTTGAGGAGATAAAGATTTGAGACTGGATAACTAGTTAAGGGATTCTTGAGATAGCTCAAACAAGAAATAACAAGTCTAAACCAGGGAGTACCCTTGGGAATGGCGAGCAAGGATAGATAAGGGAGATTATAAGCCACCATGCTAGTTCATATAATCAGCTTCTTTGGACAGTTTCCAAATCAGACCTATGTTACTGAAGCCACAGAAAATTATTCTTAAGCATTCATACACTTTGTTAGTAAGAGAACAAACCAGGTTCTTTTGCAGTGCTAACTAAAAGACTGCAATTAAAATGAACCCACTCATATAAAAAGTAAAAGTTAAATAGGTGACTTAACTGGGCCACAGGAGAGCTATCTATTTACAGTGAATACTTCCCATTTAAAGGACAACGCATCCAAAGGCAGTGCTTGTAAAACATTTTGAGGTTTGGAAATGTGACTCTTTGAATAGGGTTATTCTAATTCTACTAATTGGCTGCCACCATCTGCATTAATGGATATGCTGCCATCTTCTCCCTTCTAGTCCCAAACATATGTGATCACATTGACCAAAGTGCACAAATTGCCCCCTAAAGTCAGTGAAACTTATGGCTCCTGCTGATGTGGTGGCAGGATTATTATCATTATTGATCCACTTGGCTGCATCTTGTCACTACGCCACAGCTGGCTCACAGTACTAGGAAAGTGCTGCTTTGCCTTCCATGGATTTGTCACCCCTTTTCCCCTGGGTGACAGAGCCACCAAAGATTACTCAAAGCCCATCTCTTCTGAGCAGTGAGATGCCCCCAAAAGGGGTTAATCTCCCGGAACCCTCAAGAGAGGCATTCCTTCCATTTGGGAAATCAACCATGAATTGGGGTTCTCTTCCTGCATTTATTCTTCAGGCCAGGAAGTTACAAGAAGAGAATACAGGTGGGTTTTTTGCTAAGTACCATTTAACAAGTTTAACTATAGAAGCTGATAGCAGGCAATTAAGTTGATCCACTAACAAAAGCTTGATTTTAGCAAACTTTCTCTTCTTAGAGCAATTTCCCAGTATCTTTACATATAAATCAGTAACCTGTCTGTCTTTGAGCCAGCAACC